>NC_089595.1:8527982-8720674 GCF_019320115.1 Miscanthus floridulus
CGAGTTTGCAAGTTGCCGATGCCCTTGTGCTTCTCATCGGCAATTTGTTTCAATTGTAGCATCTCTTCTTTGAGTTGAGCCTGAGCTGCTCTATCGGCAATGCATTGAGCAGCCCGTTGATATTGCAGTTGGTGGCTTTCTAAATGGGCTACTGGGAAGAGTACTTCTTCAACATCGGCAGGGACCTGGCCACGGATTGTTTTGAAAATTGCCTTTGCGGGGTCCGAGTCATCTACCAGTTGGGCGGTATCCTGCTATAACAAGTTCAGGAGAGCTTCCAACTTGGACTTAATTTCTGCCGATATTGTTCCCAGTGCAAGGGAAGAACTTGTTTCCTATCCATCATCGTCAGAAACGTCAATGGCAAAGGAAAATAGGCTGTTTGGGGAGTCTTGTTCCTGAGAAAAAGAAAAAGAGGTCAGTTAAGGATAAGTATGAATATTATAAATCGACTAGGTCAATCGGCTTACCTGTTTCAAGGCAATTTCCTGTACTTGGCTGGAGGAAGCAGCCTGGAGTATGCCGTGTGGAGGATCGGCTGAGCTTGCCGATGGGATATCCTCTGTGGCCTCATCGGTGGTTGGCTCTTGGGGTATGATGACCGATGGTATGTCCTGTACAGGAGGATTAACTGCTTGCTCAGTTGCATCGACTGATTCTGGCCGGATTGCAGACATTGGGGCAGATGTGGGGATCGGCATGGACTTCTGTCGTTTTGGCTGTGCCTCGACATCTGTTAAGGCTTTGCGCTTTGCTTGGGCCTCAGCAACGGTTGGCTGGGGGGCATCGACACTTGTTGGTTGTGAAGCTTGGGCATCTGGTATGCTTGCCGATGTACCCATTTGTTGCTGCAAAACAAGTGTAAGGTATGATATTTAACAGATAAAATGTAAAATCAAAGGAATACCTCTGAAGGTTTGTCAGAAGTAGTGGTGCTTGATGTCGGAGGAATTGCCGATGATGATCTAGCAGCGGCTCTTACACCCTGATGATTAATGTTAATACAGTTTGTGATCGACATGAGTAGAAATAAACAGGGTTGTAACCTTGAATGCCTTGATCAGGGTTGTAGCAGCAGCCAATGGAGTGGCCCTAGCTATAGCCAATTTGGACTTGGAGGTGATGGTCTTGGCACGGGTCTTCTGGTGAGTCAAAGCAGCTAAGGTGGGGGCGTTGTAGCCGATCGGTGATATCAGGGAAATAGGCCGAAGATTGAAGGGTTTTCCACTTTTGCTCATAGATGGTGCTGGGTTGTTAACCTGTCACGAGAAAGTTACCGATATATGAAAGGAAAAAGCATAAGGGAGTTAAAAGAAACTTACTGCGTCATTGGGAATGGCGTATTCAGGGTCGATCATGTGCCGATATGTGTGAGCAGATGTTGCAAATAGTTGTTCCCTCCACTCTCGCCACCATTGCTTATATGATTCGGTGATGAAAGATACTGTTGTCCAGATGGATATATCGACATCTGTAGTATCGGCATCGGGGGAGAGTCGCACTACCCTGCTCCAATCTGTTCCGCAGGTGATTATTTCTCTGGGTTTGATCACATCGGCAAAACAAAGTTTGATTGGCAGTTGCCCAAAAGCCAATTGACGAGATACTGCCGATGGGTTGTAAAATTCATACGTGATATTGGTGTTTTTCCCGCTACCGAATGTGTTTACTGGGATTGCCCTGGGAGTAATGATGGCCATCATGAGTTCATTATCCTGATTCAGAGTGTCATCGGCAAAGTTGAAAAGAAGGGGGAATCTGTTTTCTTCGTCAATATAAGGTACCCAGGCCCTATGATCACGAGAAAGACCATTGTAGAAGCTTTGGAAGAATCTGCCGATCTGGTCTTTATTGGCCTCTGTTCCAGGGAGGACAATTATGGCTTCACCAAAATTGAGGGGTGAGCGTGTTGCCGATTCCTCGTCCCCAAGCACGTGGTCTTCAGCAATTTCTTGTGGGAATTGTTGGGCAAAGAAGTCTCATTGCAAACGTTTGTGCATATGGGCATTCAGCCACATGTTGATAAACCACCACGGGCCTCCTAAGTTGCCAATGGGTTCGCCAAGCAAAAGTTTCTGAGACACTTGATGAAGAAGATGATAAGTGGAGCTCAGAAGGTATCGGCCAAGAGGGAACCTTACACCATTCGCCAAGAGTTCAGCCGCGGGGAGGAAGGCGTTGGTTGGTCCTACTGATCGACCACAGAAGATAAATTTTTCTAGCCACATATTCAAGAATGTGGCATGTTCCCTCTGGTTAACTGTCCCGGTTCTCTGGCATTCTTGAATGTATCCCGTCCAACCGTCGATGTTGCGGGTATTCACCCTATATTCATATTTTCTGCCATAGATGGAGCCTTCATCGGTAGTTGAAATGTCAAAGCCAGTAAGCATGTAGACATCGGCAAGTGTGGAAGTAGCTGGACCATGTCCAAACATAAAAGTGTTTGTTGTGTCTGACCAGGAGTAAGCAGCTGCAATCATCATTGACTCGTTCTTTTGCATATCGGCAATGGATAGCCTAATGCATTGGTCTAGCTTCCGTTCTGCCCAGTGTACTTGCATCGACCTATTGACCCTCAAGTACCAATCTTTCCACCCTTTGGTGGTTTTGGGCCAAGATCGGAATGTATCTTTCCATAAATTCAGAGAGAAATTTTGGGCTCTAAAAGGGATTCTGTTAACCTCTGCATTAATCAGATCAGTTGGATCTGGGTTGCCCATTGGTCCTAGGCATTGGACATGCGGCTGATCGGTTGGAATAACTAATTTGTTGCGAAGTTCCTAAGTTTAGAGGATCCGAAGAACAAAGAAAAAGAGAAAAAATTACCAACTGTATGAACTCGCAAAGACCAGAGGAATCGAGGTAAAAGGTAACGGAAGTGGAACGAACCGCAGGGACATCGAAGTTGATTGCCATTATCTTGAGGTAGATGGGGGCACGAGCCGGAGACTCGAGGTTGACGCTGGAGAAAAGGTCTGGTTGGTTGAGGTCACGCAGTTGTTCGTCAGAGTCGCCGCCGGAAAGAGAGAATGCCAAAGATTGGAATCTGAGGATAGAAGACGAGTGTTCCGGAGAAATCTATTTATAAGCCGCTCGGAGTAGGGGTATTTTGGACTTATCTCTATGCCGCGTGCATGTGGGTCGAGGTGGTTCAGGTGGATATGGTAACTGTTCGCACGATAATCAAGGGATTATACAGATGATTTGATGGCAAGTAATCATGATTTGGAAGAGATCTCGGTACAGGATATTTTAATTCTGAAAATGGCGGCATTGTTATGTTAGGATCTTGCCAATGGATTATTGTTTCGGTATCTTAACCATAATCAGGGCAAGAGTGGTTGGAAATTGTGCGATATTTACTGAGGTGCATGAATCAGGACTAGATTTGATTAGGTTTGATAACAGATCAAGTTTTGGCTTGGAGGACGAGTTACGGTAATTGGGCGAAGGCAAACGTTATCTGGAGTAAATTTCGAAGCATTAATGGTTTTATACTCCAAAATTGGGGGGCATGTGTTGACACCGTTTTTTGCATGTGTCAAAATGATCAGAGTGGGCTAATCGGCAGGTGGAAAATTACTGTATACGCTGACAGCCGATGAAAATCAGCTTGAAAAGATGGTTGCCGATGAATGGTGGTGATCGATGGAAAGGTTGATTTAGACTTGGGCGTTGCCGATAAAGTTGGAGATGTTATTGTCGATGCCGATGAAGGAAGGCTTGAAAATTACTGCCGATGAAACAGGAAGTATGCCGATGGAAAGGAGGTCAGTGAGAATTCCATCGTAATTAAGGCGGACAGGGAAATAGATAGGAGTTGATTTCCTTTTCTATATTTAGAGTATGATTCATGTAAGAGTCACGTGTTTCCTTAGATATGGACTTGGTGTCCTAGTCGTATTTGGTTATGTCTCTTTAGATCAGGGTATAAATATAGATTGAGGGGCACTGTAATAAATAATCAATCAATATCAAAATCAATTTTTACTCCTATTTGCATCTACTTACTTTTCGGCGACTTCGTCAATTTGCATATTTTTCCTTTTTACGAGTTCTCATTGATTCGGCGAGTTGCATAGCTTCAGTGCGACCTTCGGCGATTCTCGAGTTCTGCGTGAGTACCTCTTGGCCGTGACTTCCGGGCGTATCGCTGTTGTCAGGACCAAAGTGCTCGTATCTTCATCCTTGTCGATTAACAGGTCAAATCGACTGGCACGCTTTGGATATCGATTCGGGTATTAGCCCTTTGTGTTTGCAGATCCACTTTTGCATCAACAGCTGTCTCTCGTCATCGGTAGGTTTCTCAAAAACAGTCATCATTGGATCTAGTGTCAACTGAGCTACTTGATTAGAGAGAACAACTTCTTCCTCATTATCAGATAGTGCCAAAAACTCCATCGGCAACATGAATACCATATTAACATCTGGCGATGGACCCTTATTTTTGTGTTTTACCTGCCACTGCTGATGACCGGACCTCTCATTGGAGGAATTTTCCTTTCGGTATAAATCCTCCTGATGCTCACGTTGTATCCTCCTTTTCTGTGTCTTTGTCAGACCCTCCGGGCACCATCGAGGAAACTTGGTTTTCCAAACCGGCTGATAACAGGTCCCAGTTGATTCTACACGACGTATATTAGGGTCCCTGTAGAATATTTCTTCATCGGGAACTCTTGCATTTGCCATCTCCTCAAGCTCCTCTTGATTCAATAGCCGATTGTAACTGTTGCCTAAACACCTTGCACTCATTTGTATTGTGTGAAGTTGCATTGTGCCATTTGCAGTACAAGATCTTCTTCAACTCTTCTGCCGATGGGATCACATGATTAGGTGATAGCTTAATTTGGTCTTCTTGAAGCAGAAGATCGAATATCTTGTCGGCCTTGGTGATATCAAAGGTAAACTTTTCTAGTTCTTTCTGACCAAAGGGACAAGATATCGGCTTTTTATTCTTAACCCACTCAGCTAAGCCGATAACTGGTTCTTCATCAGAATCAGAATCTCCTACTTCTTCAACAAATGATAATTTTTTACTCCAATTCTTTTTAGGTTCAAAAACCCTAGTATCTTGATCAGAGATCCTTTGCACAAGATGACTGAGGCTTTCAAACTCCTGAGAAGCATATCTGTCTTTAAGATGTGGCAATAACCCTTGGAAAGCCAGATCGGCAAGCTGCCGATCATCCAACACCAGGCTGTAGCACTTATTTTTTACATCTCGTAGCCTTTGCACAAAGCTTTCTACCGTTTCATCATTACGCTGTCTCAATTTTACTAAATCGGTAAGCTTCTTTTCATGGATTTCAGCAAAGAAATACTTATGAAATTGTTTTCTAGATCAACCCAAGTAATAATAGAATTTGGTGGTAATGAAATGAACCATGTAAATGCCGATCCAGACAAAGATGATGAAAATAATCGAACTCTTAATTCATCTCTACTAGCTGCCTCTCCACATTGAATAATGAAGCGATTGACGTGTTCCATTGTTGATGTATCATCTTGCCCAGAGAATTTAGTGAAATCTGGTTCCTTGTACCGATTTGGGAGAGGAATTAAATCATATGCAGGAGGGTATGGAGTCCGATAAGAATAAGTATTGACCTTGGGCTTTATCCCAAACTGATCCTTCATAATTTCTGCTATCTTATCGGCCCAAAAAGCATCAGCCTCCTGCTGATGAACTGGCTGAATATCTACAGGAGGTGCCTGCTGATATCCCTCCACATATCTTTGTGGCCCACGATCTCCAGCAATCGGTATATTTGCCGTTACTTGTGGTCCCTTAACCTGTTGGAAAGGATTCATCGGCTGAGCTGCCGATGCTTGATTCTAGAAACCAGCTTGCATATGACCTTGTTGAATCCCTGAAACCTGCTGATTTTGCTGAACTGTATGTTGAACTGGTAACTGTCCTGACCAACCATTATTAGAACTCATCGGTACAAAACTTACCGATGGCTGGTAATTTGCTGACATTGTTGGATAATTATAACCAGCTTGAGGCATGAACTGAACCCCAGTTTGACTCATAGCAGGGGCTTTCTGCTGCATCGGCAGTAAGCTTGCCGATGGACTTGAATTGGGTGTTTGAACCAAAGGCATCTGGAAACCTCCTGGAGTTGGTTGCATAGTAGTTGCTGTGGCATATTGAGGCACTTGAGCCATCGGCGAAACAGCCGATGGTATAGGAGCTTTTCCTACTGCATCAAACACTTGAGGTAACCCAGGATTGAAAGCTGATGACTCTGGAGGCATACCATATCCCCACCAATTAGCAGGAATCTGGCTATTCTGAGACACAGGGCCTGACATAGCTGATGCCGATAGATCTGTATTAAGCTGTACTCGTCCTCCTGGTAGTACCGGATCTAATTGTATCGGTGTAGATTGAATATTAGGTAAGCCTGCCGATACTGGAGGAGAAGTAACTTCTGTATCCACAACGGCCGAGGGAGCCGATGGAGTATTGAGAGATGCCAGCTCTGGTTGGTGATAGGCAGGCCCAACGTAATGCGGTGACGCTTGTCCTTCTTTGAGAGTTCAAACCACAGCATTATGAACAGTATTGGACAGCACATTGGAATGATTAATCAAAGCATGATTTACTGTAGAATTAACCATCTCTTGAAGTTTACTAGGATTGGAGTCAAAGGTAACCTACCGAGGCAACGGCAAATCTTGCTTCTGGATGACTTTTCCACTCTTGTTCAGGCTAAACGATTTCAGACAAAGCTGCCTGTATTCTTCTATAGCCTTTTCCATAGCCTGCCTCTGCTCTTCCTTAAGATCTTCTTCTGATACCGCGATAATGTTCCCTGAATCGATCTCATGATTGAACATATTGATCGGATTGATTTGTCCCATCGAGCGTGCCAAAAGATGTGTTGATGCAAAAGTGGATCTGCAAACACAAAGGGCTAATACCCGAATCGATATCCAAAGCGTGCCAGTCGATTTGACCTGTTAATCGACAAGGATGAAGATACGAGCACTTTGGTCCTAACAACAGCGATACGCCCGGAAGTCACGGCCAAGAGGTACTCACACTGAACTCGAGAATCGCCGAAGGTCGCACTGAAGCAATGCAACTCGCCGAATCAATGAGAACTCGTAAAAAGGAAAAATATGCAAATTGACGAAGTCGCCGAAAAGTAAGTAGATGCAAATAGGAGTAAAAATTGGTTTTGATATTGATTGATTTATATTACATTGCCCCTCAATCTATATTTATACCCTAATCTAAAGAGACATAACCAAATACGACTAGGACACCAAGTCCATATCTAAGGAAACACGTGACTCTTACATGAATCATACTCTAACAAATATAGAAAAGGAAATCAACTCCTATCTATTTCCCTATTGTCGACAAAATATGGTCGGCAGTCTACCTAGGGGTATGCCCAAGGTAGTAGATTATCGGCAGACAGATGCGCAAGCCCCAAACAAGATGGTGACGCAAGACAGACACGAGGTTTTATCCAGGTTCGGCCGCCAAGAAGGCGTAATACCTACGTCCTGTGTCTGATTTGTATTGCTGTATGTCAATGAGAGATGTTTTTCAGAGGGGTCCCCTGCCCGCCTTATATAGTCCGGGGGGTAGGGTTACAGATCGGGAAACTAATCCTAGTTAGTTACAATTGCCATATGTGGCCGGATAAGGATTCCTATTCTAACCGACCAGGATCCTGCTTGGTCGCCAAATCCGTCTTGATTCCTTGTGCGGGACTCCGATCAGGTTGACTGAGCCGCACGTCGTCTTTCGGGTGGACTGAACCCATCGATCCGGGCCAGCCCAAGCTTAGCCGTAAGGGTATAGGGGTTAATACCCCCACAGCTAGTCCCCGAGCATCATGTATTATACTGCGACACGCCATTTTAACCTTCTCCGACAAGCGAGGCTTGAATCCTTGACGCCTCCGACCACCGTCATCACCGGAGAAGTAGGTTGTCTGAAAAATGTATGGTGCTCTTAAGAAAAAAGAAAAAGATTTCTGTCCTGAGAAGTGTGCCCACTTGTATTTCCGCCAAGAAATGTAAGTGGTCTTGAAGCATAGCGTCCTTGAACATCAGAAGCGTAGGGATCAAAAAACAAACACATTCACCGCAAGGTGAAGTGTGCCCACTTAGTCCCCGAGCCTGGTAGGAGGTGATGTAGGCACGTGGTGCCAGGGTCTAAAAAGAATTCATAGTTTAGTCGAAAACCGAATTGCCATACAGGCAAAACATGATGCACCGGCAGGTGCATCGTACCGACGTAGTCCCCGAGCTTGCTGGAAGGCAAAGTATGAGCCTTGTAGCAAGGTCTAAAGAAATGTCTCTTAACTATATGTGAGTACAAATCACATGTAGCCAAGGAGAACCATTATTCAAGCAGTGGTCGGGGCAGTCCCCGAGCATATTAATAATCCTTTTAATCATTCAAAGCACGGGGGTCGATTTAAACAAACACATTCACCACAAGGTGAAGTGTGCCCACTTAGTCCCCGAGCCTGGTAGTAGGTGACGCAGGCACGTGGTGCCAGGGTCTAAAAAAGAAATTCCGCTGAAGTTAAGAATCCAATTGCCGTACAGGCCAAACAAGATACACCGGCAGGTGCATCGTACCGACGTAGTCGCCGAGCTTGCTGGAAGGCGAAGTATGAGCCTTGTAGCAAAGTCCAAATAAATGTCTCTCAACTGTATGTGAGTACAAATCACATGTAGCCGAGGAGAGCAAAACTCCAAGAAGTGGTCGGGAGAGTCCCCGAGCACAGCGGTTGTCATAGCAGCTCCTGAATATGGTAATAGTCGGAGCAGTCCCCGGGCACAACCGTGGTCGGAGCAGTCCCCGAGCACAAAAGTGATCCGGACAGTGCCCGAGCACGGTAGTGGTCTGGGCAGTCCCCGAGCACAGTAGTGGTGAGGGCAAATCCACGATCGCGTGCGCTGCTTGTACTATTATTTGGTGTATTTATTTTTCCCTACTCTCTGCCAAGTCCAGTCTGACCAGTCTGACACGTCTGGTCAAAAAAGTAAATAGGTATAGTACGTCATTCTGTCTTCTTTTTTTTTTTTGGCAAACAGTCGGTTGACACCTGTATTGAGGTGTGTCAGTGTGGGCCCTCTTACACCATCAATGAAGAGGCGCGTACACTGTTAACGAAGGAGCGCGTTTATTGGCGCAGATTTCGAGGTTGTGTGAACAACCGTCTGCGGCGCGTGCGCACGACTCCCAATATTCTCGGGCGAACGAAACGACAGTGCTCTTTTGCTTTTTATAATGTAGGTCTGGTAAGTTACCCTCACCATTCCCCATTGTCATCCACCGCCGCAACCTTCTTCTTCCTCCTGCCGAACCCTATTCCCCCAAAAATCATCACCAATCCCCTCGGTCTCCCGCATCCACCCACTTAGTAAGGATGAACTAATGGCGAAGAGAGACGCCCAGAAGAAAGGCGGGGTCATGGCGAAGGAATGGTGGAAGTCACGGAGCAACGAGCAGACCATCGAGGACCTCGTCGCCATGGGAGTGCTCCACAACAAGGCACTTGCTGGATGGCGCGCACCGGAAGGAGAAAGCTTCCCCGATCCACAACCAGGTGAGATTGTGGTCTTTGAAGATTTCTTCAAACGGGGTTTTGGGATTCCAGTGCACCCTTTCCTTCAGGGTCTCTGCTTGTACTACGAGATTGGGATTTGCAATCTGCATCCCAACTCGATTCTTCTTGTCTCCACCTTCATCCATCTCTGCGAGGCTTATGGTGGCTTCCAGCCCCATTTCGACCTCTTTCGCCACCTATTCTGTCTTCGCAAGAAAGGGAGCGGTGGCTCGAAGATCGCCGGAGGCGTTTACCTGAACCTGCGTGACGGCATGAAGGCTTAGTACCTGCACTACCCCTGGAACACCTCATTGGACGAGTGGTACAAGAAGTGGTTCTACATCCGTGAAGAGCCGAACACCATCACTCTGTGCGATGTGGGACTGATTCCAGAGAAGAAAAGCAGCTGGTCGGAGAGGCCCGAGAACCTGGAGCAGATCGCCGAACTGCTCGGGATGATCCCGTGGGGAAGGCTTGATGGCCCGAGCGTGGTCAGCAACTTCATCAGCCGAAGAATTCAACCCTGCCAGAAAAGGATTCATCAGCTTCGAGTACCAAGGAGGCGCTGATCCGACGAGGACCAGGAAGGAGCCGCTCGACAAGATGGAAATCAAGGCCAGGATTGGAGAGCTGTTCAACCTGGCCGATCCCAATTATGTTGCACTGAACGCCATCGAACACGCCTTCAAGCTGGCTCGCCCTCCCCCAAAGGTAAATGACGCCTCCTTTTAACTGTAGAGTCATGTTGCATCAAGAAAATAACTGTCTTTTCCTTCACTTTGTGTCTTAGTGTAATGGCCGTGACCGGGCAGGAGTGTTTGTGTCGCCTCCCCCCGGTGTAGAATGGCCGCAAGCTACTGGGCCAGCCGCCCAGACCAGCGCTAGGACCGACGACGTTCACTGGGCGGTACTCGAGACCGTAGAGGACGCCTCGACCAGAGCCGCTGGCAAGCGTCCGGCTGCCAGCAAACGACGTCAAGCCATCTTCCCCCTATCGGACGACGAAGCAGAGGATGCGGACATCTTCCGGCTCGTCCCCCGAAAGAGGAGAAGGCAGGTGGGACCGTCGGAGTAGGGTGGCTCCTCTGTGCCAGCAGTGGTCACAGCACCGACCACTGCAACACAGAGCACAGACGAAGGGAACATGCCGCATCATACTGACGCTCGTACCGGAGGTTGAACAAGTCCCGGTGGAAACTGCCGAGCAAGCGGAGCAGGGGCGGTCGAGGAGACGTTCCTTCGCCACATCCTTCCGCAAGTCAAAACTGTAAGTATCTATATTTTTGATGTAAGCTTTGCATTTTGCATTGGATGCTATTATCTTCTGAATTTGTCTCTGAATGTATTAGATCGGCATCCACCGAAAGCCCCGACCAGCTAGCTGGGTGCGGGACGTCCTTACCAACAACGGCGGGACAAACTGCTCAGCAACCAGCCGTGGAGGAGCACATGGCAGGGACTCCGCCTGGGCCTCAGCAGGCGGACGACCAGACGCCAGTCCCCGAGCAGAATACAAGTGCTCCAAGCACGAACCCTGATGAGGCAGATACCACGGCGCCAAGGGAGCTGGATCTAGCCGAGGGGCAGCAGCCAGAAGTTGCTCGGAACATGGTTGCCGACGCGACGGCTCGTGGGAAAGCCCTGGTGGTCGTGGAGTCTGCGAACTCCGGACCAGTGCCGCCTCCCGAGCAGGAGGCTGAAGAGGACGAAGTGGAAGAAGTCCTGGGCCGTCCTCAAGATAGGCGACAACATGTATATGTGTCGCGCTATCGGAACGACGAATGGGTCATGCACGAGGAAATTCCAGAGGTCGAAGAGACCTTAAGAGTCGAACGGGCGGCCAAGCGTCTGGTGACTGAAGTCCAGGTACATTTGCCTTTAGTCCTTGACCCTATTGTGTAGTCGAACTGTCTGACGTAGCTTGTCTGTATGCAGGACTTGATGAAAACTGCAAGATACCGAAAAAGGTGCTTCGACCAGATAGAAGGAATCACGACGGCCAATAAGGAGCTGACGGCTGAAGTGGAACGCTTACGGCGCCAACTTGACGCCGCCGACCAGGAGAGGACAGACTGAGAAGCACAGAACCAAAACCTGGTCGGCCAGCTCAATATCAAAGAGCGGGAGAGAACAAGTAAGTTTTCACCATATCATAGCAAGTGCAGGACTTGTGTTATTGTGTTCTTGGCAGTAATAGCTGTAATGCAGGTTTAGAAGCTGAAGTGACCCGCCTCCAGGGGGAGAACAGCCATGCACTTGTAGAATGTGGTTGCCTGAAGGAGGACAATGAGAAACTGGCACGCCGCCAGTCGGAACTCCAAGACCACACTAACAGAATGAAGGACGACCTGAAAAGTAAGCACTCCAGACCACCTTTCTCATTCAATTGCCCACATTGCCTTGTCGTGTCATCACGTTTGATGTCTTGTTCTGTTTTCAGTTTTGAAAGTCAATGCCAAGAGGCACCTTGAGGCCGTGATCAAGGAGCGTGACGACTGGAAAGCACAATGCCTTAAGGCCACCGAGGAGCGGGACACGTGGAGCAAGCGGTGCCAAGAAATGGCAACTGGCATTGTGCCCGTCCTCGACCTTATCAACCCGGCGCTCACAGAGGAAGAGCTAAGGATGCCTCAGCTCGGACTGGTCGAGAGATGCAAGCAAGCATGGGGATGGTTCCAAGACTTCGTGAAGGAGGCGGGTGAGTACACGTGTGCCCATGTGCTAAGCATGGTGCGTGCTCACTACCCCCTGATCGATCTCAAACGCTTGGAGGCTGGGTACCCGAAGGAGATAGACCCAGACAAGGCCGAAGAGCTTCGGACGGCCTAGCTGGACTTATCGTCAAGGATAATTGGCGATATTAACCTGTGCGGAGGTGGGACAGCACCTGTGCAGGGTATGCCATCGACAAGCCAGCTGGAAATGCCATCAGCTGCAAGCCAACCAACGAAGCCTGCGGTCTCGACCAGCCAGGCACCGGTGGGGCCATCCCCTTCAGCTTGACTAGCTCTAGAGTCCCCGAGACTCGAGTAGGGTATCAGAGGCGGCGAGCAGTAAATGCCATGCGCCCCGACCAGCCAATGTAATAGGCTTAGAGCTGTAGAAGGAGGACATAGTTGTGTTATTGTAAACTTGAGCCTTTTCAGGCAAGCTTGTAATAACGTAACTGTATATCATTATAAGCTTGTTTGTTTTATACAAAACGCACTTTAAGCTTGAAATTTTTTGTTGGTGTAACTAAGTGGGAACGTGTTAACGTTCTGTTTAGTTGTACCGTTTTGCTCGACACGTCATCCTGAAAAGTTTGTGTGGCCCTAGTCTGGCATGTGGTCGGAGTATGAGGTACTATGACCTGTGCATACGTGGACACAGACAAGTCAAACCAGAGGGGACCTGCCGATCACCCGCAACGCAGAGAGCAGATCCCGTGCATGTGTTGGGAGGAACCGGAGTCAGGGCCTGCTCCGAAAACCATAGAAGGAGTGGTGGTCGGCTTGTACTGCCTTAAGTTAGAATAACCATAAAATTCGGAGTGACATTAGAGTGGTCGGAGAAATCATAGTTGCTTTAGTAAAATAAATCGAAAATACAAGTAGAGTACATATCTCAGTAGTTAAGCATAGAACCGTCTAAGCTTGTCGATGTGCCATGAGTTCGGTACGTCCGTGCCGTCTAGATGAGCTAACCTGTAAGACGTTGGACGTGTGACTTCCTTGATCATGAAGGGTCCCTCCCATGGGGTTGTGAGTTTGTGGACACCAGCCTGGTTCGTCTTCCACTTCAGGACTAAGTCCCCGACCACGAAGAAACGCTCTTTAACGTTCTTGTTGTAGTACCTACGCAAAACAGCAAGGTATTTGGCCGTGCGTACGCAGGAATCAAGCCTTTTCTCTTCTGCGCTGTTGACTTCTAGCTCCCGTACTTCGTCGACCTTGCCTTCATCGAAGTTCTCTACCCGTGCTGATCTGAAAGCTATATCTGGTGGAAGGACTGCCTCAGCGCCGTAAACCATAAAGTATGGTGAGACGCCGGTGTTACGACTGGGCTGAGTTCGGAGGCCCCAGACAACGGCTGGTAACTCCTTGAGCCATCTTCTAGGAGCTTTATCATTTTCTCTGTACATCCTCTTCTTCAATGCGTCCAAGATCATGCCATTTGCCCGCTCGACTTGTCCATTAGCTCTAGGATGCGCCACCGAGACGTATTTTACAACTATGCTCCTTTCATCGCAGAAGTCCCAAAAAGCGTTCCCGGTGAACTGAGTACCCAGATCAGTAATGATGCTGTTGGGCACGCCGAAACGGTGGATGACCTGGTCGAGGAATGTGACAGCTTTCTCTGAGGATGCCTGTACCAGAGGCATGTATTCTATCCACTTAGAAAACTTATCAATTAGCATGAAGACGCATGTAAATTTCCCAGGAGCTGGTTTGAAAGGCCCGATCATGTCCAGTCCCCAACATGCGAAGGGCCAAGAGGCTGGAATCGTCTGGATCTCATGTGCTGGTACATGGATTCTCTTGGAGAAGAACTGACAACCCTCACAGCGGCGGACTAGCTTCTCTGCGTCGGCCACTGCTGACGGCCAATAGAACCCTGCTCGGAAAGCCTTACCGACCAGTGTTCTTGAGGCCGCGTGGTTGCCGCAGGAGCCAGAGTGGATTTGGTCTAGGAGATGCTCGCCTTCCTCCTGGGTTATACACTTCATCAAGATTTCCTCCTTAGCGTTTTTGCGCCATAACTTGCCATCGACGAGCAGATACTGCTTACTATGACGCATCAGGCGCTCATTTTCTGTTCGATCGATATAACCGCTACCATCTGTCAAGTACTTGATGAAAGGCATTCTCCAGTCCGGCTCATGAGTGGTCGGAAGCGGCTCGGTTGTGCTCGGCACCGGAACCGTAGCCACTAATTGCTGGTCTGAAACTTTGTCGGTCGTTGAATCTTCGTCTTCAATGGAAGGCGTGAGCAGGTCTTGGACGAATACGCCATGTGGGATTTTGGCTCGGGAGGATCCTAACTTTGACAACGCATCCGCTGCCTGGTTCTTGTCCCGGACCACGTGTATGTACTCGATGCCATAGAACCTGCCTTCCAGCTTTCTTATCGATTTGCAATATGCGTCCATCTTTTCACTGGTCGTGTCCCAGTCCTTGTTGAGTTGGTTGATGACCAGAGCCGAATCTCCGTAGACATAGAGACGTTTAACTCCAAGCTCAACCGCAATGCGTAGACCATGCAGGCATGCTTCATACTCGGCGGCATTATTAGATGCTGGGAAATAAATCCTGAGGACGTACCGGAGCTGCTCCTTGGATGGTGACACGAAAAGAACTCCTGCTCCCGCACCGTCAATGTTGAGAGAACCGTCGAAGTACATCGTCCAATATTCGTCGGATCCCGGAGAGGCAGGCGTGCTTAAGTCTGTCCACTCGACGATGAAATCGACGAGTGCCTGAGACTTGATTATAGTACGGCTTGCAAATTCCAAGGAAAGGGGGCATAGCTCCATTGCCCATTTGACGAGGCGCCCGTTCGCATCCTTATTGCGAATGATGTCCCCCAAAGGATACTCGGTCATGACCACCACACGATATCCGTCGAAGTAATGTCTCAACTTTCGGGATGTTATCAGTATGGCGTAGAGCAGTTTCTGAATCTGTGGGTACCTGGTCTTGGATTCGTTGAGTACCTCACTAATGAAATAAATTGGCCGCTGTACCTTGTAGGCGTGGCCCGGCTCGTCGCGCTCGACCACCATTGTAGTGGAAACCACCCGATCGGTTGCCGCAATGTAAAGTAGGAGAGTTTCATCTTCTCTGGGAGCAGTAAGTACCGGAGGTGATGTGAGGTATTGTTTCAGCTGCATGAAGGCAGCGTCTGCTTCCTCCAACCACTCAAACTTCTCGGACGCTTTGAGCAGTTTGAAGAACGGTAGGCCTTTTTCTCCTAATCTTGATATGAAACGGCTTAGAGCAGCCATGCAGCCGGTAAGCTTCTGGACATCCTTCACCTTTTTTGGGGGCTTCATGTCTAAGACAGCTTTGACTTTCTCCGGGTTAGGGCGTATGCCGTCGTAACTGACGACGTTGCCGAGCAATATGCCAGAAGGGACACCAAAGATGCACTTCTTTGGGTTTAATTTCCATTGGAACGTATTAAGGGCTGCGAAGGTGCATGCCAGATTGTCAACAAGGGTATGTGCTTCCTTGGTTTTGACAACTACATCGTCGACGTAAGCCTCGACGAGGCCGTCTTTTATCTCGTCGTTGAGGCAGGCCTGTATAGCGCGTTGGTAGGTAGCACCGGCGTTTTTGAGCCCGAATGACATAGTCGTGTAGCAGTAGGCGCCGAAAGGCGTGATGAAAGATGTCTTGATCTGGTCGTCCTTTTTGAGAGCGATCTGGTGATAACCAGAGTAGCAATCGAGAAAGGAAAGCAGCTCGCAACCGGCGGTTGAATCTACGACCTCGTCTATGCGAGGTAAGCCAAAGGGGTCCTTAGGGCAGTGTTTGTTGAGATTAGTGTAATCAACGCACATTCTCCATTCGTTATTCTTTTTGCGTACAAGAACCGGGTTGGCTAACCATTCCAGATGATACACTTCTTTGATAAATCCGGCTACCAAAAGCCGTGTAACTTCTACCCTAATCGCCTCCTTTTTGTCGCGAGCGAACCGTCGTAGCTTCTGCTTGATTGGTTTGGCTTTGCTGTTGACATTTAAGGAGTGCTCAATCAAGTCCCGAGGTACACCGGGCATGTCGGAAGGTTTCCATGCAAACACATCCACGTTGCCCCTCAAGAACCTGACGAGCGCGTCTTCCTATTTGGGATCCAGGTCGGCCCCGATGAGGGCCGTTTTGCTGGGATCGCCCTCGACCAGCTGGATCGTCTTGTGCTCCTTGGATCTGATGTTCTTGCGCGGAGCCTCGAGCTCTGGGATCTCCAGGTGGTCGGCCGGGGTCTTCTTAGCGTCGAGCATGGTCTCGGCCATGCGAATAGAGAGGTCGTGGGCCTCTGCTATTTTGAAGCTGTCTTCCTTGCAGGTATAAGCTGCGTATACGTTGCCCCTGAGGGTTAAAACTCCTTTCTCAGTAGGCATCTTGAGCACCAGATACCTGTAATGAGGTATGGCCATGAACTTGGTGAGCGACGGTCGACCAAGAATAGCATGGTAGGTGCCGTCGAAATCAGCGACCACGAAGTTGACGTAGTCGGGGCGGAAGTGGTCCGGAGTCCCAAATTGCACAGGTAGCGTGATCTGCCCGAGAGGTGTGGAGCTCTGTCCGGGGAGAACGCCCTAGAACTGTGCCTCGTACGGCTTTAGGTCCGCCTGGGCTATTTTTAGAGCGGGCAGGCTGTTCTTGAACAGTATATCAATGGAGCTGCCGCCGTCGATCAGTACCCTGTCGAATTGAACCTTGTTGATACAAGGATCGAGGACCAGGGGAAAACGCCCTGGCTCGGGTATGGCGGCCCATTGGTCCTTCCTGCTGAAGTAGATTTCACGGTGAGACCACGGAGGAAGCCATGGATCGGTGAGAAGGTTGTCGGTGTTTGCCACGTTCAAGCAAGCGCGGGCGAGCAGCTTGCGTTCTCGTTTGGTTTCAATGGACACCTTGCCGCCGATGATGGTGTGTACGCGATCAGTCGGCTTGACGTATTTATGACGAGGGTCTGCATCGTCGTCGTCGTTGTCCTTGTTGCGCTGTTCCCCCGCGTCGTTAGGCGTGTCGGACGTATCCGGAGCCTGTTGATGCGTGTAGATAGTCTTGAGGACGCGGCAATTCTCCATGGTGTGGTTCGACTTAGGATGGAGCTGGCAGGGCCCCTTCAATGCTTTGGCGTAGTCGTCCTCGTAGTTACGGCGTCCGCCGCCCTTTTTCACGGTATTGACCTCACCGTCGTCTTCCCGAGCGTGCTTGTTTCTGTAATCGTCACGGCGGTTGCGCCGCTGATTACGTTGATCGCGGTGGTCGCGGGAGTCGTTGCGCTGGTTGCGGCGGTCAAAATTGTCGTTCCGACCACGATTACTGCGGTAATCATCGCGGTGTGGGGGGGTGGTCGGAGCGTGGAACCCTTGCTGCTTCTTCAACGATTATCTTTTTAGCGTCGTCAGCGTCCGCGTATTTCTTAGCGGTGGCCAAAAGCGCTGTGACTGATTCGGGTCTCTTCCGGAGGAGCTTGTCTCTTAGGGCGTCGTGGAAGCGGAGGCCGGTGACGAAAGCCTCGATTGCTTCGTTGTCGGAGATTGATGGGACCTTGATGCGCATCTCCGAGAAATGCCGAACGTACTCGCGCAGTGGTTCATCCTTCCGATCTCGGATCCGCTGCAGATCGTACTTGTTGCCGGGTTGTTCACAAGTAGCGATGAAATTGTCGATGAAGGCCTACCTGAGCTCCTGCCAAGAGTCAAAATAGTTCGCTGGCAAGCTAACTAGCCATTGGTGACCTGCATGACCAACAGCGACTGGGAAGTAGTTAGACATGACATGCTCATCAGCCATGGCTGAGCGGCACGCAGTTTCGTAGAGCATGACCCATAATTCGGGGTTTTCCTTGCCGTCGTACTTCTGAAGCTTCTCAAGCTTGAAATTCTTGGGCCATATGACTTGGCGCAGGTGTGGAGTGAACTGCTTCAGACCCGGCGGACCGTGGGCAGTGTCATACTCCATACGGCGATAGCTTTCATGGGATGCACGATCGTCGGCTCTCTGGTTGATGCGAGCACGCAGATCACGTCCGCCGAGGTAATGGCGGAGATCGTTATTGCCATCGCGGCGATCTCGATTGCCATCTGGATTAGCCCTGCGACCGTGGTTATCACGGCGATTATCGCGGTTATCTCGGCGGTTGTTGCCTCGAACATCGTGGCGGTTATCCTCCCGGCGGCGGTTGTCGTCCCGACCACCATCATGACCACCGTTTCCGCCTTGACGGTTGTCTGATGGGTCGTTATTGCGCGAGCCACGTTGGTTGAGTGGCTGTGAGCGACTCGAGTATTGGCGGCTGTGGCTTGATTCGACAGAAACGGATGGAGCCCGGGCTTGATTCATCTCTGCGGTCTGAGCCATAGCAGCTGTCAGATAAGCTTGTATGTCATCACGGACTGCTTGGGTCTCGGGAGTGTTGGGCAACCGCTGCATTGTTGCCATGGCGACGGCTACGTTGGCACTTGGGGTCTTGAAGACCTGTTTGTCCCCCACCCTGTCGAAAGCATTGTTGAGGTCACGTGGTCGGAGCCTTATGCGTCGTGCCTCCTAGTCTGCTTCAGCTTCGATTTGCCGGCGATTAAACCGGTCAATATTGCGTGCTTCGCGTGCAGTTTTTCCTTGTTCTGTTTCGCCAACTACTGGCGGCTCATCGTTGCTGACAACATGGATCAAATCCCCACGTCTTGGCGGGAAGGACGGAAATTGGGGGAAACCCGGGGCGTGGTCTGGTAGATCCAGATCGTATTTGACGCCTTCATCTTCGTGACGCTGAAGCTCGGTGTGGACAGATGCGTTGGATGCAATGCCGGATGAGGAGCTGGAGTCACCCTCTCGGACTGTGTGGACGGATCCTTCTTGATAATCTTCAATCCGGACCATGTTGACGATGTTGCATGGCTTCGGCTGAGATCGGTGTATAGGACATAGATCCGAGCGGCGTCGTAGGTTGTACGCGTAGCTGGAGGCAGCGTTTTGCAGGCCGTAGGGCTAGACCTGGTGGTTCTCCGTCGGGACTTCGTACTCGCAGAGTTGGAGACCCGTCGCGAAGGCTGGCTGGTGACAAGCGGAGCGCCCCTCAGGAGTAGATACGACCACAAGATCTGTTACCTACTCATTAGGTTGGCTTCGAATCGTACTTACCAGAGCTAGGGTTTTAGCGAGTTTGATGCCGACCCGATCGATGGAGTCGAGCAGGTCGGTGTCGTCGATCTGCTTTCCTCTGTAGCGGGGAAGCGGATGACGGGTTGTTGGCATGGCTGTGGGCGTGGTCGGAGCCAGATGTACCGTGGTCGGAGCCAGATGTACCGTGGTCGGAGCCAGATCCATCGTGGTCGGAGCCGTGTTCGTCGTGGTCGGAGCCGTGTTCACCGTGGTCGGAGCTGTGTTCACCGTGGTCGGAGCCGTAGCCGATGCAGGTGAAGTAGTCGTCGGCGCGGGTTGAATCCACGCCTCCTCCGTGGTCATGGCGATGGAGACGCTAGGGCCGGTGGTCCAAGTGATCTGGCCGACGGTGAACGTGAGGCCGTTGGGCGTAGCCATGGAGCCAGAGATGATGACCATCTTGTTTGCTTGGAGAGCAGTAGGTTCGACCCCTACCTGGCGCGCCACTGTCGATGAAATATGGTCGGCAGTCTACCTAGGGGTATGCCCAAGGTAGTAGATTATTGGCAGACAGATGCGCAAGCCCCAAACAAGATGGTGACGCAAGACAGACATGAGGTTTTATCCAGGTTCGGCTGCCAAGAAGGCGTAATACCTACGTCCTGTGTCTGATTTGTATTGCTGTATGTCAATGAGAGATGTTTTTTAGAGGGGTCCCCTGCCCGCCTTATATAGTCCGGGGGGCAGGGTTACAGATCGGGAAACTAATCCTAGTTAGTTACAATTGCCATATGTGGCCGGATAAGGATTCCTATTCTAACCGACCAGGATCCTGCTTGGTCGCCAAATCCGTCTTGATTCCTTGTGCGGGACTCCGATCAGGTTGACTGAGCTGCACGTCGTCTTTCGAGTGGACTGAACCCATCGATACGGGCCAGCCCAAGCTTAGCCGTAAGGGTATAGGGGTTAATACCCCCACACCTATCCGCCTCAATTACGATGGAATTCTCACCGACCTCCTTTCCATCGGCATACTTTCTGTTTCATCGGCAGTAGTTTTCAAGCCTTCCTTCATCGGCATCGACAATAACATCTCCAACCTTATCGGCAACGCCCGAGTCTAAATCAACCTTTCCATCGATCACCACCATTCATCGGCAACCATCTTTACAAGCTGATTTTCATCGACTGTCAGCATATACAGTAACTTTCCTCCTGCCGATTAGCCCACTCTGATCATTTTGACACATGCAAAAAACGGTGTCAACAATCACAACAGAAAAGTAAAGGACAACTCAGAAGATAAGATTCGTTCCATTACAAGCGACTTCAAAAATAGAAGATTACAAATCTTACAAGACCCAACGAACTCGGCACCACGAAAAGCAAAGTAGCAAAGAGGAACATGGACACGGCTAGGCTCTAGAACGACTACATGTCCCAAATTGCTACTCAGAAGGACAAACCGCCATCAGCTACACTATTTTCTTCAAAGGACGGACGCAGTGCATCCAAGGCGGAAATCGGCAGCACGGCAAGACAACATGGAGCACAGAAGGCTGGCGGGCATCTGTCTACCCAAGACCGATGTGATGCTGGATATGGTGTTGATCTGCACCAGACAGTCTCAGGACAGGCGATGAGGATCAACCTAGAACTGCCAGATGAAGGAACGAAGCCCACATCACAAGACTTCCTCCAACTACCGCCACGTACATCCTGGCACAATGCTATCGTGGGATTAGCCTACCTCTAATCCCTATCACAAGACTTCCTCCAGCTACGACAAGACACATAGGAACTACAAAATATGCCCGGGGGCTGCTCTGCTTCACAAACTACCATGTTCATGACCACGAAGGTTTCAACAGAATGTCCAATGGATAAAAACAAGCACTCCGGGACAGTATTTATAGATCAATGGAGCGGCGCACATGGACTAGGAGTACCAACGAAATAAGCCTAGCAAAGGACACAGTGAAAAGACAGACTCAATAATGGAAGACTCAGGCAAGAAGGAATAGTACTCGAAGACGAGCATATTTGGAAGAATATACCAGCACAGTACAACCCGTGAACAAAAGGCATTTACACTCAACCACCACCATACAACTACATCTGACAACAGCAGACTATCAAAGAATACGCCAAGACCTCGCATCCGAGTTCTTCCTGAACAAAACAACACGGATATACGCTCGGAGGCTGCATGCTGCGAAACTACTCGGATGGTGATTTAATCAAAGACTAAAGGGCTGCTTCGGAAAGATGCCAAAAAACTACTTAGATGATGACATAATCCAAGTCTCGGGGACCACTTCAAAACACAAATTTTCAAACAACATAAAGATTCAAGACCCTCCAACTTTTTGTTCCAAATAGCAAGAGGCTCGGGGGCTACACTTAGTGAGTGCACTTTTTCTTCGAAAAAGCGCATGTCACCAAAAGACTTCCTCAACGCAGACCACTTCAAGACATTACGACAAAAAGAACCTGGAATGAGCCATATTCGAGTTCTTTTTTGATAAAACTTCAACGAACAATCAAAGCAACTTCAAGACAAGATCCTCCAGCTCCTTGTTCCAAATAGCAAGAGGCTCGGGGGCTACAACCAGATGGATGTACTTTTTCTTCAAAAAGCACTCACCACTCGAAGGTCCCAAGAAGCGCTACAAGGTTTCACTCAAGAAAGCACTCGGATGACATTTGTTCCTACTCAACAAGACTTGAAGGAGCAAAACGAGACTTTTAGAGCTCAACCATGAAGTGCTCGGGGGCTTGTCGATGCGGGACCCACAGGATACCCCGCAAGGGAGAGAGAAGATCTAGTCCAACTAGGATTCTTCCCATGTAATCTTAGTAGTAGTACTATTCAGTAATCCTACTAGGAACTCTCATCGTAAACCGACTAGGACCCTGACCTCCTGACTATATAAAGGAGGGCAGGGCTCCTGGGGAAAGGGAGACAGAGAACAGAACAGCAATTGTACAACACAACACTTCACAATCAATCCAACGCAAAGGCTAACGCCGACTGGACGTAGGGTTATTACTCGATCTATGATCGAGGGCCTGAACTAGGATAAATTGACTGTCTTTTGCGTTAACCGTCGAGTTCAGCATACGTCGAAGCCCGAACATACTGCCCCGGGTACCCCCGTGGCAGGCTATCGGTGGTAAAACATCGATAATTCCACTACTCCTTTACCTGCAACCCGACAGATGCCTAGGTCGTTCTAGAGACCGACCCGGGTGGCCTAACAGCCTCCCCTTCGATGGAGATTCTGTGGGCCTAGCGAGAGGTTCAGGATCGAATGAGAAGGTTGAGATGACCCAGTCTGCCGGACCGGGCGAGGGCCGCATGGTGCTCATCTATGGTTTTCTCCCCTGGCTCTGTTGGTTGCCCATATCAAATGAGGCAACCCTGCTTCGTGATGCAACACAAAGCGTTCTGATGCATTTCACTGCATGTGCGATGCTTTAGTTCCCGAGCCCCCGGGCGGTTCATGCCCTAACTGTCCGGGGGGTTTAGGCGTATGGAATGAATGCGCGTATGGATGTATGAATGTTTTTAAAGAAATAGAGGGAGGTTTTTGATAGTATTTACCTCGGCGACTGGAGTGATGGGGCTCGGAGAGCTTCAGTCGGAGACATCCGACCGGGACCCTGCTCGTCGCTCGGGATGGAGTCGGCATGGCCCGCATGGGGCGTCCCTTCGCTTCCTACCTGTGCCTTAGTGTTTCCCCTGAGCGACTCGATCGGCTTAGGGGGTCGGTTGGTCTCCCGATGGAGATTTCATTTTTGGTCTCCCTAGGTCTGGCCTAGGGAGGCGGGAAGCCGCCCGTGCGCGGTGATGCTTTGGTTCTCGCACCCGTCATGTGGTAGTGGTTCATCGTGCGGTAGTGGTGGGCCACGGCCAGGCCACGTCTCGTCTGATCAGGAGCTGCTTCGCTGGGCACGTCCCGTTGGATCAGGGCACATCTTGTCTGCATTTAATGGAAAAGAGAGAGATTTTCACCCTGCCATTTTGCCTTCCTAATCGGCACGCCTTTTCCTAACCGCTGCTCCCCTTCCTTTAAGTAGGAGAAGAGAGAGGCTATTCGCTCCGTTCTTTTGCCTGTTCATCGTCTGCCGCCGCCGCCGTTCTTTTTCCTCCTCGTCGAGAGCGTCTTTGAGTGCTGCGAAGGTTTCTAGGAGAGGAGGGAGGAGAGAGCGAGGGAGAAGAAGAGAACTCACCGATCCTTTTGCGATCTGGAGTGGAAATGTCGGACTGGCGGTCGTCCACCATGAGGAATTCGGTGCTGGAGTCTTTTGCCGAGAAGGGGTTTCTGCCGCCGCAGGAGGTGGCGCACTGGAGGGTCCCTGGGAAGGAGGAGTTCCCACAGCCTCGTCCCGACGAGGTGGTCTCCTTCCTCACTTTCCATGAGCGTGGGCTAGGGTATCCCACGCACTGGTTCATGCGTGGGCTCCTCAACGAGTGGTGCCTAGAGCTGAAGCACCTCAACCCGATGGGGGTGCTGCACATCACTGGTTTCATCACCATCTACAAGGCCTTCCTCAGGATGGAGCCGCACGTGGACCTCTTCTAGCTTTTCTTCTCCGAGAGGGCTATAGCGGACTGGAGCTCGACCGAGATCACACCGGTCAGGGGCTTCGCCCTACAGAGGAAGCCACGTGCGGGAGGAGGCTCGTATCCCGCATACACCCCATGCGACTCCAACTGGGGATGGCATGGGGAGTGGTTTTACATCTGGAATCCGGTGGGGGCGCTGTTTCTAGTGTTTACCGGTGGGAGGCCGGTAAAGTAGAAGAGCTGGTCGTGGGGCTGTGCCCATATAGAGAAGCACAAGGTGGGGGTCATCGAGGAGGAGCTACGGAAGCTCATAAGGGGTGGCCTCGACGGGATGTGGGTGTTCCACACCCTTTACTGCCGCTGGGTCGCGTCGCTAGCGGAGAGGACGCACCCGATGTGGATGTACGGCGGTCGGTCAGACCTAGACCGTACGTCACCGGAGGATCTGCCGGACGACGAGATCTAGAGCCGCATCGGCCGAGTGCTACAACTGAAGCCTAGGGAGACGGTTGAGGGAAAGCCCATACCGTTCAATGCCTCGATCATGCCCACGCTAGTATGTTCTTTGTTCGTGCTCTTTCTCTGCTCCCTTCCCTTTCCTCTGATTTTGGTTCTATCATTCCGTAGGGGCTCGGGAGGTACAAGTCCCGACCGCACCTTCCCAAGGGTCCAAAGGGCCGGGCCCGGCAGGCCGCCCAGAAGGAGGCGGCCGACGCTCGGAAGAAGAAGAGGACCTAGGAGGTCCAGCGGAAGGAAGAGAGGAAGAAGGAGGTCGCCCGACGCATGAAGGCCGGGGAACATAGGAGCGACGTCAAGTCGGAACTCGCATCGGACGATCCTACGGACCTGGATGACTTGGTCTTCTCCGATGAGGAGGAGGGTCAGGAGGTCATTGTGACCTCAGCGGTGCGTCGTGACCCCGCGGCGACGTCTGTTGGTGAGGAGTAGGAGGCCATGGGCGTGTGGAGGTTCCTGCTTCGCGGAAGCATGCGATGAGCACGGACGCCGTTGGCGAGCGAGCGTTGAAGCGGATGCGGTCACCGCGCCCCTCGGTGGTGCCGCCGGTCCTATCGCCGCCTGTGGTAGACGTGGCTGGGCGAGCCGGCGGTCTGAGGGGCGAACGGGCGCTCACACGGTGACGGAGCCAGTGCCAACGCCGGGCTTGTAGCCGGAGGAGGCTTTGCCTGCCGCATCCGCGGTTGAGCAGTTTGGGTGGTCTAAGGGTCAGACTGGTGCCCAGTCAGTATGCGACTTGCAGTCGGAGGACACCCCACCCGCTGCTCCAGTCGAGGAGTCCCGAGCTGGGGGTCATAGCGATCCACAGGCTTGGCTGGCGCCGGTCGGGTTGGTTCCGACCCCGTCTGAAGCGAGGGGCATGGGTCGTAGCCTGGGGGTGTTCCTCGCCCTGTAGGTCCATGGTCATCGGAGTCTGCCTTCTGGGTCGTGCTGCTAGCCAACCGGTATGTTACCTTTTGTCGCCTCACCGATTTTTGCTGGTCGAGTCTCTCCCCTTTTTTCTTTTGGAGTGTGGCTCACCCACGATTTTTGTCAGCGGCCGGGGGATGCCGGGGTTGAGTATCGCCCCGACCCCCGTGCAGGAGGATTGGAGGCCCACTCTGCAGCACCTGGCGGCGAGTGAAGGGGGCAGCAGGGTGGCGTCGACGAAGCCTTTGCTCCCAGGGGCGACGCCCCCTGGGGCGGCTGCTGGTGATGTGACAGCGGCTGTGGCGTTGCTGGCCGCGATCCCGGTGCCGACGGCGGGGGTTGTGACAGAGGTAACTCTTGCGGCCCCTCCCCCAGGCATGCCAGGACAGACGAGGGAGGATGAAGTCCCTACCTCGATGGGTGGAGGGCTGCATTACCTACCCTTGTCGTCGGGGCCAAAGGCGCTGGAGGGGAGCGTTGCCGAAACGAAGTCGGGGCGCCCGGTGGCGTCCCGTGCGAATGAGGTGGTGGAGATTCCATCCAATGATGAGGCGGATACCGTGGCGGAGCCGCTAGTGTTGCCGCAGGAGCTGGTGGTGTCACCGCAGGAGCTGGCAGTGGTCCAGTCGGAGGCTGGGCCCTCCGGTGGTTCATTGGAGGGCGACCTAGAGTGGTCTTTTCCTGAGGACCCGTCGAAGGCAATGTTCATCCTCCGAGATTCCTAGGAGTGCCAGCTCCGGGACATTTTTGGGGGGCAAGGGCATGCCATCATGTCTGAGCTCACCAAGCTATCCGCAAAGCTTGAGAGCGCCTGGAAGCAGGCCCAGTTTGCTCAGCAGCTGGTTGAGGTCGACCTGCAGCTCACCGCGGAGGTGAGTTTCTAGTACTCTCCCTTACCCTTTGAGTCTTTTGTCGGTTGTTTTTAGCATGCCTGTTTTTCACAGGAAATAAGGAAGGTGTCATCCTGCAAGTCCCACTTCCTCTGGGCAGAACATGCCCGGATGGCCGAGCTTGAGCATCGGGTGGAGTCCGCCTGCCACGAGTCCTAGGTCCGAACGACCAAGGCGGCCGCAGCGTGGGCAGAGGGACAGCGTGTGGCAGAGCGGGCGACCGCTGCCGAGCAAGGGCTCGAGGCAGAGAGGGTTCGTCATGAGGAGGCTAAGGCGAGGGTGCGAGCGTCCCTTGCGAACACCGAGGTGGCGCTGCGAGAAGCCTTGGCGGCCCTTGAGCCAAAGCAGGCCGCCCTAGAGAGGGCACAGAAGGCCCTAGAGGCGGAGCAGAGGGCCCGATCAGAGGCAAATTAGGAGGTGCTTGTGCTTTGGAGCCAGGTGATGGGGATGGAGGACGCGAGTGCCCGGCTACGCGAGCAGGCAGCTCGGTAGGCGGAGGACTTCTCCACCCTTGAGGCCTCTCGCACCGGTGCGTAACTTTTTGTTTTCTCATGGTGTTGATTTTTCCCTCAGCCTGTTTCTGAGTTTGTCGTCCTTCCTCTAGAGCTGGGTGAGAAGGTGAAGGTGCTAGAGCGAGACCTGGAGGCGTCCAAGGCGAGCTTCAGCTGGAACGCCGAGAGCTAGCCAAGTCCCGTGAAGAGCGACGTGCTCTCGAAGGGGATTTGGACCAGATCCGCAACGCTGCCTGGCTCGTCGTCTCAGAAATCTTTGGGTCAGCGCCAAGTACCAATGCGCCCGCGGCTGAACTAGCGGAGGTCCCAGATGCGGTCAAGGACCTTGTCAAGAGCGGGCTATTTTATGGAGCATCGGGGGTGCTGACCTCGGTGGCAACGCACCACCCGAGCCTAGACTTCGACGCTATCTGCGGTGGGTATGCTGAGGGTCTGAGCACGGAGGACATCCAAACAATCAGGGTGAGCTTGCTGCTGCACGCGCGGTCGGTGTCAGAGCAAGTCTCCGCCGAGTGGGTGATGGACGTTCATCGTCAAGACATGGCCCGAAGCATGCGTGGAGAGAATGCTTCCGAGCCTGCGGATAGCCCGGAGCCTGGTTCGAGGGGAAATGTCGCCTCGGCCTCGGTTGGGCCAGACGTCGTGCCACCGGAGAGTGAGCAGCCTACGCCTTCGTCGGCCGCGCCACCAATAGATGCCACCGGGTCGGTTTAATAGCTTGCAGAACATAAGTAGTTAGTAATCATAAAAAGTTTTAAGTTTGTGGGGGAGCCCCCGTGTAAAACGTTCGTAGTGTGTTTTAATGACTGCAATCGGTTTTTGTTTTTGTGATGGAGTTGCTCCGTTCGGGGAAGCCTGTTCCCTTTCGTTCCTTAGTTTTCCCTTAGCATAGTTTTGTTTCTTACTTCCTTCCCTCTCATACCTACCCGTTTGTTCCATAGGCTGCAACCTTGTGAGCCGTAACCGTAGGAATAGGCGGGGTGCGATCGGTCGGAAAGTTTTAAGGCAAAGCTACGTAAGGTGAATTAGAGAACGGACTACCCTTTTGTTTGGGTAGGAAGGAGTTTTTTCATATGAAAGTAAAAGAGTACTCAAAGTAAAAATAGAACAGAGGGGTAGTAGAGCCCCCTAGTGGAGTCCCCGAGCGCCCCGAGCTGAAAAGTGTTCGGGTCGGGGTGCTCTTACAGGAGCGTACATTTAGTGAATAATGGTAAGACTGAAACTTAGGGAAAAAATGACATAGCTGTTTCAAGCATTTGGAGAGAACGTCGTCGTCGTTGTCTTTCAGTCGGTAGGCGTCTGGTCAGATCAATTCAGCCTTCAGTCGTCTAGATCCTCGCCTGATGTGCCCCCTTCTTTTGTTGCCTTTTTCGTCCCTTGGCCTGCCACTCTACCTCAGCAGGCGCCTGAGGAGCTGGCAGTCCTTGTAGAGATGGTTGACGAGATAATTGTGGTTGGTGCACAGGCTCTCCATGAGTTCGTGGAAGTGTCCCGATTGGTCCTGCTGGGGCTGCGTGCCCAGGTGGTCAGCCGTGACGACCGTCGTGGAGTTAGCCGGTCGGCGGTGATCCTTTCTGTTCTTTTTTCCCTTCTACGTGGAGGGGCCCTCGTCTTGATCCTAGCGCTTGGCCTTACCTTTGCCATGGCCTCTGTTGGAGCGCGGTAAGAACGGCGCTTGCTGGGGGATGTGGGCAAAGGTTGGTGGTCCTGGGCCGTCAGTGCTGGGACTCCGGTCACCGCTGCATGTCCCTCGGTTCGGTCCGAGCCACGTGTAGATAGGCGGTTGGTATGGAGCGGTCGTCAGGTCAAGATGAGGCGACACTGCGGTCTCATGTATCGCGCTCAGCGGTTGTTGCAGTGACAGGGTGTAGTGCCCCATCTGCTGCGTCCCCGTTCCCCGGACGGGGAGCGAGGTCGTGAGTTGGAGTCGCGATACAGAGCATTCCGCTTGTTGAACGGCGGCGGTCTCCACCAGTGCCCAGAGGTTCCGGTGGATCGCCCGTTCGTGAGGGTCGTTCGGCACGGCCAGGCCGCGCAGGAGCATTGCCGCGGTGGCAATGTTCTAACTGGCCCGGACGAACTGTGGGGGATCAGTCCCTCTACCCGGGGTGTTGCGCTAGACCTGACGGGCGCGACCCCGAGCGCCATTCGCCGATCCGCGCGCTCGGGGCGCAGCGTAGCGCGCCGAGCGTGCTGGCACGGTTGGTGGCTGATGCGGCCATTATCGTCGTAGTTCCTCCTCGTGCTTGCATGTGAGCTTGAAGGTCTCCGTATGAGGGCCCAGAGAGGCATGAGTCCATGAGGACTCCATTGCCCTTGGCGGCTATTCTGGAGTGTCCGACATGGCGCACTCCCGGGACGGACGGTGGCTGGGTGCCACGTCGCCGATGCTGGAGCCGTCACTCCCGACGTCGTTGTCCATGATGTCGAGGAAACAGGAGGGACCGTAGCTCATCATCCCCACGAACTCAGACGTGGGAGGAGACGGCGCCATAATCTTTTGAAGCCCTCAGGCGTACGCGTCCACGGGAGACACGAGGCCATAGGGGAGCTAGCCGTACGGTGGCCATGACGGGAACAACGGTAGCCCTCTGGGTATTTGGTGGAAGATTGAATGTAGTAAGTAAAGGACGGCATGTATATTACTTACAGCGGGGTTTGAGCAGAGAGTTTGCTCGGAATGAAGTGCAGATGCCGCGCCGTTGAGGTCGCGTGTCTTGGAGTCGACGGAGAACGCCTCTCTGACAGGTGCTGGGTCATGGGTCTCCTCATGGAGGTGGAGTACGCCGAGCCGGTCGGCGACAAAGTCCAGGCTTCCGAAGAGGAAGGCCTGGGATGGCTCGAAAACGAGTAGAACCCGCATGCCCGCAGGCGAGAGTGCGGGATACTCTAGTGAGCCGAGGTGGATTGCGTCGCTCGAGCCCCCCACGGTGGGGGTGGTAGAAAAATGGGCCATCCGATGACCAAAAAGTGTTGAACGTACAACGTCTTCCCCATGGACGACACCAACTGTCGGTACAAAAAGTGACCAACTAGTGAATATTTGTAGTTTTGCTGTACATTGTGATCGGAGGTGGCCTAGCACTCAATGACACAGGATTTAGACTGGTTCGGGCAACATGCCCTACGTCCAGTGTGGGTCTGTTGGTGACTTTATTCCTGAGCCCAGGTGCTCGAAGTCTGTAGTAGGGTTACAAACGAGAAGGAGAAAGGAGGGGTGTACGAGAGGCCCGGTCGGGTCTGATCGGAAGGGCCGAGGGTGACCAGAACTCTGCTATGAGCTAGGTGTTCAAGCATGTGCTTAAGGGGTTTCTCAGCTATTGATCTAGTGAGCCTGAGCTTGAAGAAGTGGACCTCTGGAAAATCGATCCCCCTTTGTTGGAGGGAGCGCATCCCCTTTTATAGATAAAGGGGATGGCTTTACAGGTGAGAGGGAGAGAGTTTCTAAGTCTTGTTGTCCACACCGAGTGAGGGTAATGATGATGGTTGGCACACATAACAGTGTTGATGTCACTGTAGAATGTCATGTGCACATGGGGGTCGCGTTGGCTTCTTCAGGAAGGGTGGACGTTAGTACCTATGAAATGCTGTCAGTATATGAGGAGCCCCACCATGTGTACCAGGTATGGTGAATCCTGGTGCCCACTATCGATACCCAGAGGCATGTGGGGGGCCTTTTTGCCTTATGGGAGCCCCAACGACGCCTACAATACTATAGACATAAATGTCGGCGCCTACAATACTGTAGGCACAGATGTCGGAACCTCCCATACTGCTTGTGTCAGGTCGGTTGTGGAGCACTGTTCCTGCAGGCGTACAGGGTATGGTCCCGGTACCATGTTTTGACTTTGTGCGCTACTTTCTCCATTCGCCCCTGGTCCCTTTCGAGTGGGAATCCCTGGTCGGATGGCTCCAGTCGGTACTGGCCGTGCCAGTCGGAGAAGAGCGGTAAGCAGCTTCCTATGAGCCCCCAGTCGGAGACGCGGGGTCGGAGTAGGAAGCAGCGTTTTGGGCCAGGCCTTCCGATTGGGGAGTCCACCCGGATGCGGCCGACGCCCGAGGCGAGCGCTTCGGTCGGAGAGGTGGGCCGAAGAAGTTGTTGAGCGGGCGTTCGTTCTTTCGGCGGACCTTCCGGTCGGCGACCGGTCTGTCCCCCTGGCCCATTGTTTTTTAGACCTTTCAGGCCAGCCCATGAGCTACAGGTTGTTCTCCTAGGCCGAGCCTGAGCGTCGAAGCCAGTCCCCGAGGGACCCTAGGTTTATGAACCCGACAGTATCCCTCAATTATTGAAGTTGAAAAGGCGGACGAACTCAAAACGCTCTCCAAAGGTTTTAATTTTGTTTTTGAGTTTAGGATCCACCGCACTATAAAGAGGGATGCAAATTTAGTTGGTCTGAGGAAGATAGAGTGCTCAAGCATAATAATTAAATCAAAAGAGAGTCACTCTAGCACTTCATGAGCACATAGAATAATTTTCTGTGACTGTCGGTGTTGGAAGTCACGACGTAAGCCAGAACTCCCGATAGTCGGAAGTGCTGACTGCCAGTCACTTAGCCAGCACGATGACTGTGGACGTTGGAAGTCCCGACGTGAGTCGGAACTCCCGACCGTTGGAAGTCCTGACGCTTGCCGGGAGTTACGACACTGACTTGACCCAAGCTGGGAGTCCCAGCATCAGTGGTGCTGGCTGTTTGTTTAACTGTGCCTATCGGAAGTCCTGACATTTGCCAGGAGTTCCGACCCTGACCTGCACGCGTGGACTTCTGACCTGTTGTGAACAGTGTTTTCTTGTTAACATCGAAAGTCCCGAGATCTACGTCGAAACTTCCGACGTAGATCTGAACGGTTGGATTCTTACTTGGAGTATAAATACTCCTCTCTTCACTTCTAACTGTTACACACTCATTCACTGCTGACTCACTTCGTGCTCAATAGCTCCCAAGCAACTAAAGCTCCCCTCTCCTTCCCCTTTGCTCCAATCTTCGATTCCCTTAGGGTTTTGAGTGAAAGGAGAGTGGATTAAGTGAGAGCATCACTTTGAAAAGCTTGAGCACTCGATTTCTTCATCAAGCCGGTTGTTTTTGCATCTATTACTCTTGGGGCTTTGCCCCTAGCCGGCTAGGCGTTGCCCAAGAGCTTCCATCTTGTGGAATAGCCTTGGGAAGTTTGTATCACCCTTTAATTTCTTAGTGGAAAGCTCAAGTGACCTTTGTGGTCGCTTTGAGGGAGGCAAGGAGGTGGAATAGACTCCGACCTTGGTGGTCACCACAACAACGAGGACGTAGGAGCTCCTTTGTGGGGTTGCCGAACCTCGGGATAAATCCCTGTGTCCCGCGTGCTTGTTGTTTTTGTTGTGATTGCTTGAGATTACTTGTATGTGTTTGTCTCTTTGTCTCCCAAATCTCCATTTTAGGGTTTGGACTCGATCTATGGTTTGGAGGCATTACGGCGTCAAGAGAGTGACCCAACATCTTCACCAAACCACTAGGAAGTGAGGTTGTAAGATTATTTATCTGCAAAGTTAAATTTGGCACTGCTTCTGTAGTTCACGTAGGCGTCGGAACTGCTGACGTTTGCGCCAGAACTTCTAACAACATCGAGAGTTCTGACCCAAACGTCAAGACTTCCGACAGTGACTGATAGATTTAAACTTAGCATTTGCAGTAAATTTTTACATAAGCCTATTCACCCCCATCTAGGCATTGTTAGATCCTTTCAATTGGTATCAGAGCAGGGTCTTCTCTTTGTGTTTCACCACGTGAGAAGAAACAATGTCGGAGACGGACATGATGCAAGCCGTTGCCGTCAAAATGGCCAAGAAAATAGCTGAAGAGTTGATGAGTGCTCAAGCCAAGCTCTTTCAAGATGAAAAGAAAAAGATGCAAGATGAGATGAGCAAGTTGAAGGAAGAATTGAGCAAGAAGGTTGATGATGCAATAAGTGGCAAGAATGATACTAGTGACAAGAATGAAGCAAACAAAGATGTCGCTAGTGATATTGGAGCCGGTGAGCATGCTCATGGAAAAGGAATATATTCACACATGAGTTTTGACTATGGACAAATCATGAAAGGTTCAACACTACATACTCCATCCATCAATATTGGCAAACCACCTCACTTTGATGGAACAAGATACACCGATTGGTCTTACAAGATGAAGATGCATCTCATAGCCGCAAGACTTTGGGAAGTTGTGGATGTTGGTGTGATGATTCCTACCGATGAAGATAGAGCGATAACTCCATAAGAAGTGCACAACCTCCATCAAAATGCACAAGCCATAGCATTGCTTGTGTCAAGCCTAGCCCCGGATGAGTTTAGAAAGGTGAATCGAATGGAAAGTGCAAAGCAAATTTGGGATACTTTGAAAGTATCATTTGAAGGAGATAAAAGTGTGAGAAAAGGCAACATAGAGTTACTTCATGGTGAATTGGAAAGATTTGTATTCTTGCAAAATGAAACAACACAATCCATGTTTGATAGGCTCATGGCATTGGTCAACCGCATAAGAGCTCTTGGTAGCAACGAATGGGATGACAACAAAGTTGCTTGAAAGATGTTGAGAACCTATAGAGCCAAGAACAACATGCTAGCATCCGTGATCATGGAAAGGCCCGGTTATGATGAGATGACACCTCAAGAAGTTCTTTCAAAGCTCAAGCATCATGAGTGTCTAGATGAAGATGCAATCAATGCTCACAATCAAAATCCTAATGCAATGGGATTCAATAAGAAATCTGCCCTTAAAGCAACTCAACAACATGAAGGTCAAGGTTCAAATCAAGAAAAGAAGAAGAAAGTGAAGGATGATTCCTCAAGTGGAGAAGAAGATTCCGATGCAGAGGTTGCATTTGTGATTAGAAATCTTAGAAAGTTTATGAAGAAGACAAGCAACCACAAGACCCATGGGGATGGTAAGAGAAGGTTCAAAAAGAGATTTTGCTATGGATGTGGTCAAATCGGTCACTTCATAGCCGATTGTCCTAATGAGAAAAAGAAGCACAAGCATGACAAGGATGATGACAAGAAGAACAAAGGCAAGAAGAGAGGTGAAGCTCATCTTGGGGAAGAATGGGAGTCAAGTGATGATGAGAAGAAGAAGAAGGGAGCCGCAAACATTGCCATCCACCACTCTTCTTCACCGACCATGATCTTCCTCGACTCAACTTCACCACTAAAACTCTTCTCCAACCTATCTTCACCACCGAGGCTCTTCTCCAACCTCATCGACAACGACTACTACACCCCAACTTGTCTCATGGCAAAAGGGGAGAAGGTACATACTACACCCGTTTCCTCTAGTGATGAGTATGATAGTTGTGATGATAACATAGAAGAAATTAAAGCAACCATGATAAAGAAATTTGGTAAAAAGGCCTTCACTAAAATAAAAATGCTAATGAAGAAATTAGAGAAGAGGGATAGATGCTTAGAGTTGCAAGGAGATATAATTACTCAAGAGAGAGAGAGAAAACCTTGCACTTGAAGCATCTATCGCCGAGGAAAAGATGAAGGTTGAGAAGTTAACCGTTGAATTGTCTTTAGCCAATGACTCAATTGGGAAATTGACTAAGGAACATTCATCGATTAATGATCAAATAGCTAGCCTTAAGAATGAAAAGAGTATAGCTCAAGAAAGCCTCACAAGCTTGGAAGAAAAATATCAAATCTTGAGCTAAACTATAGTACTCTTTGGGCTAGCACTTCAACTTCTCCTAAGGCAACCGAAGACTCTAATGTCTCCACTAGTGATGGTTGTAAAAGATGTTATAAAATTGATGTGAATGCATATACAACTAATCTTGTTGAGTTAGAGAAGAAAGACAAGGAGATTCATAGGTTGGAGATGATTTTGAAGAATGGGTGCAAGTGTCAAGAGCAATCCAACAAGACTATATACAAGTCATCAAGGCACCCATCAATCAAGGAAGGCATTGGCTACAATAGGTATGATGGTAAGGCCAATGGAAGAAACATGATCAATGGTGTGCCTTGTGTGAAGTTCAACAAGGGCGTTGCTCCTGATGAGCTAATATGCAAGGCCAACAACAAGGTCTACATTCCAAAGATCCAACCTACGAGTAACAAGACAATCAAGAAGAAGCAATCCGATGTCCCAAAGCCACAAGCACCACTTCCACGGTGCTATGCGAGTGATTATATGTGTTGTTGGGGCAAGGATGGCAAAATTGTGGTTAAGCATGTTGGTGCCCAAAAGAGAAAGGAAATTATGAGGAGTGTTTGGGTGTCCAAGTTTTATGTGACTAACCCCCTAGGACCCAAATCTTTTTGGGTACCTAAAACAAAAGCTTAATTTATCTTTGTAGGAATATTCCTCCGGTGGAACAAGTTGGGTGTTGGATAGTGGATGCACAAATCATATGACCGGAGAGAAGGACATGTTCACGTCATTCCAACCAAATCATGATCATAGTGGAAATATTGTGTTTGGTGACAATGGAAAAGGAGAAGTCCTCGATTTGGGTAAAATTGCTATATCAAATGATAATTCAATTTCAAATGTTTTACTTGTGAATTCGTTGAGATACAATTTGTTGTTCGTCTCACAACTTTGTAAAATGGGTTACAATTGTCTCTTTACGGATAAGTATGTGGAAGTCTATAGAAGGAAGGATTCCTCTATTACATTTACGGGTCATTTAAAAGGGAAACTCTATCTAGTTGATTTCACATCAAATAGAGTAAATCCCGAGACTTGCTTAATGGCAAAATCTAGCATGGGTTGGTTATGGCATCGCCGACTTGCCCATGTTGGGATGAGGAACTTAGCCAAACTTCAAAAGGGCGAACACATCCTTGGACTAACAAATGTTTCTTTTGAAAAAGATAGGATCTGTAGCGCATGCCAAGCGGGAAAACAAGTTGGAGCTAAACATCCCGTCAAGAATGTTGTGACAACTAAAAGGCCATTGGAGTTACTTCACATGGACATATTTGGACCCATCGCTTATATAAGCATTGGTGGTAACAAATATGGTTTTGTAATTGTTGATGATTATTCTCGTTTCACTTGGGTATTCTTTTTGCGTGAAAAGAGTGAAGTCCAAGGTATCTTCAAGAAGTTTGCAAGAAGAGCCCAAAATGAGTTTGATGTCAAAATCAAGAGAGTTAGAAGTGACAACGGGACGGAGTTCAAGAACACCAACATTGAAGAGTTTCTTGATGAAGAAGGAATCAAGCATGAGTTTTCGGTGCCATACACTCCACAACAAAACGGTGTTGTAGAGAGGAAGAACCGAACGCTCATAGAAGCTGCAAGAGCAATGTTGGATGAATACAAGACTCCAACCAACTATTGGGCGGAAGCGGTCAACACGGCATGCCATGCTATCAACCGCTTATATCTTCACAAGAAAAGAGAAAAGATCGCCTACGAACTTCTAACCGGTAAAAAGCCTAAGGTGCACTACTTTAGAGTTTTTGGATCCAAGTGTTTCATACTTAATAAGAAATCCAAAAGCTCTAAGTTTGCACCAAAGGTTGATGAAGGTTTCATGCTTGGTTATGGTACTAACGAACATGGATATCGTGTTTTCAACAAAACCACCGGTTTGATTGAAATCGTGGTAGACGTGACCTTTGATGAAACCGACGGCTCTCAAAAGGAGCAAGTCAATGTTGAGAATGTAGGTAATGAAGAAGCTCCACACGAAGCAATCAAGAAGCTTGCTATTGGTGAAGTAAAGCCCGTTGAAGACGAAGATGAAGACCATGTTGTGCATGATGATCTTGATCCAACCATTCATCATGTTTCATCCAATGAACATGGTGAAGCTTCCACAACAAGAGATAATCAAGATGGGAGATCAAATGAAGCACAAGGTCATTCTCATGAAGATGGTGTCAACAATGAGCGAGCTCAACCACAACTCAATAATGAAGAAAGAAGTGAAGTCAACCCTCCACAAGCTCATGATTATGATCTTCCAATCGATCATGACTGTGATGATGATGATGATGGCCCTATCCAAAGATCAACTCAAGTGCCACATCCTAGAGTGCATCAATCCATTCAACGGGATCATCCCGTTGATAACATATTGGGGAGCATTCGACGAGGGGTAACTACACATTCTCGTTTAGCAAGTTTTTGTGAATATTACTCGTTTGTTTCTCCTTTGGAACCTCGTATGGTGGAAGAGGCACTTGATGATCCAGATTGGATGATTGCCATGCAAGAGGAGTTGAACAACTTCACTTGGAATGAAGTCTGGTCCTTGGTGGAAAGGCCCAAGAAAAATGTGATTGGAACAAAGTGGGTCTTCCGCAAAAAGCAAGATGAGCATGGCGTGGTAACAAGGAACAAGGCAAGGTTGGTGGCTCAAGGATTCACTCAAATTGAAGGCTTGGATTTTGGGGAGACCTATGCATCGGTAGCTAGGCTAGAATCAATTTGTATTCTACTTGCCTATGCCGCCCATCATGATTTCAAGTTATATCAAATGGACGTGAAGAGTGCATTTCTCAATGGCCCCCTATTCGAGTTGGTGTATGTAGAGCAACCACCGGGCTTTGAAGACCCCAAGTATCCAAACCACGTCTACAAGCTCAACAAGGCGCTCTATGGGCTCAAACAAGCCCCTAGAGCTTGGTATGATTGTTTAAAGGATTTCCTACTCAAACAAGGTTTTGAGATAGGAAAGGCCGATGCTACTTTGTTTACTCGCAAAGTCAATAATGATATCTTTATTTGCCAAATATATGTCGATGACATCATATTTGGTAGTACTAATGTGGCTTTTTGTGAGGAATTTAGTAGGATTATGACAAATAGGTTCGAGATGTCCATGATGGGCGAGTTGAAGTTTTTCCTTGGATTTCAAATCAAGCAACTCAAGGATGGCACGTTCATAAGTCAAACCAAGTACACCAACGACATGTTGAACAAGTTTAACTTGGACAAGGCCAAGCCCATCAAGACACCCATGCCAACCAATGGACATCTTGATCTTGATCAAGGATGAAAGGACGTCGATCAAAAGGTATATCGCTCCATGATTGGATCACTTCTTTACCTTTGTGCATCTAGGCCCGATATTATGCTTAGCGTGTGCATGTGTGCAAGATTTCAAGCTAATCTGAAAGAATGTCATTTGATGGTTGTTAAGAGAATTTTTTGGTATTTAGTGCACACTCCTAATCTTGGCTTGTGGTATCCTAAGGGCTCCACTTTTGAGTTACTTGGCTATTCCGATTTGGATTATGCCGGTTGCAAAGTAACCCGAAAGAGTACTACCGGGACTTGCCAATTTATTGGTCGATCCTTGGTGTCTTGGAGCTCTAAGAAGCAAAATTTCGTTGCTTTGTCCACCGCCAAAGCCGAGTATATGGTGGCCGGTGCTTGCTGTGCCCAACTACTTTGGATGAAGCAAACTCTAAAGGACTTTGGATGTGAGTTAACCAAGATTCCACTTTTGTGTGACAATGAGAGTGCCATTAAGTTGGCAAACAACCCTGTAAACCACTCTCGAACAAAGCACATAGACATCCGGCATCATTTTTTGAGAGACCACGAAGCCAAAGGAGATATCGCCATTCATCATGTGAGCACTGAAAAACAATTAGCCGATATCTTCACAAAGCCCCTAGATGAGTCAAGATTTTGTGCTTTGAGGAGTGAACTAAATATCATTGATTCTCGTAACATGGCTTGAATATCCCTTGCACACACATTTTGTTTGATCTAGTTAGGAGAAAAGAATTAAGAAAACATTGTGTGGCACTTCCAAAATCTATTTTGTAATTTTCATTAGTGACTACTGCTTTGTGTTGCTTGAATGAAATCTAGTCACTTATGAAAATGTTAGTGTCCATCATATTTTTGCCCCACATGGCATAGTGAGTTCAAGTTTGAGGGTTTTTCTGTTTCCCTACGTCGGAAGTCCCGACGTATGCCGGAAGTCCCGACGGCCGGAAGTCCTGGCTCGCGCTGGGAGTCCCGACTGCTGGAAGTCCCGACGTATGTCAGAAGTTCTGACGCAGATCTGAATTTTACTGCGCCGCATCGGTTGCTCGGCCTATTTATATCCGGCCCATTTTTTTACTGCGGTTGTTTCTTCTTTCCTCCTCCTCCCATCCCACCGCCGCCATCGCCCCTCCTCGCTACACCCCACGCTCCTCCTCTCACCGCCGGCTGCCTCCCTGCCCGCCGGTCTCCATTCCTCCTCGTTGCGCCACCGGAGGCCTTGCCGGAAGTTCCGACCTCCTCGCCCCCGTTCCATCGCCCATGCCCTCGCTTGTCTTCGGATCATGGTGGACTTTTAGTTGGTGTGGTGGAGATCCCATTGGTGGTGGAGATTGCGCTCGTGGATTTGTTCGTTCGTGGACTACGATTTCGTTTGTCTCCATCTCTTTCCTCGATTCAAGGTACTTTCGTGGTGTCCTAACCCTAAATCCAATGTACCTTATGTTTTGCCTCTATTCTTTCTTCCTCTCTACTCCTCTATCTCCCTTGTATGGATGTGTGTCGTGATTTGAAGCCCCATGAATGGGATGGTCACTTTGGGCGTCGGAGGTCCCAGAGGCCGTCGGAGGTTCTGACAGTCGGAACTCCCGACGTCAGGCCAGAACTACCGGCTGTTGGAAGTCATGACCTTGACCGGAACTCCCGACCCTAGAGTGACCACTCCATTCCTGTTTCTTCACTTCTCGATGCTCATTCACATCTCCTTGTATTGTTTCTCAGTTCCACTTGGTGTTCTTCGTAGTCATGGACGGTGGAAGTCCCTCGCGTCATACAGAGAAGCATTCTAAGAAGAACCAAGATTGTGCCGCTGTTCCCAAGCCACCCAGCCGCACCAAGGCGTCTTACCAGCATGGTAGTGCTGGTGGTTCCCGTGCTCCCCATCGTCGTGTCGATCAAGGGTCATCGGCTGCCGCTCCTCCTCCTGCTCCTACCCCTGTTGGGGATGTGCCGATGGTTGATGAAGAAGAGGAAGCGCTTGAACATGCTGGACGCACCATTGCTACTCCACCGATTCGCACCCTGACTCGTAGTCCAGCGGGTGTGTCTCAGCTTGTTCCATTCACCGGTGTGTCACCGATCATGCGGGAGCCCACCATGGCTCCCAATCCTACTAGTGGCTAGACTCCTCCTCTTCTAGTGGATTATCGTCATCGGGTCAAGGACATCAGGTACAATCGGAACAGGAACCTTTATGCTGAGGACGAGAAGGACCTATGACTTGAGTATCATTTCTGGCATCCCTTCCATTATGACTTTTATGATTCCATTCTTTATCGGAAATTCTTGAAGAAAAGGGAGCCACCGGTCCTGCAGATGAAGTGCATTGATGCATACTCTCTTGGCAAGTACAAGGAACCCGAGTTGGAGTAGATGGTTCGGGATATCAACTCAATGGGGCTGTCTTACCTGTTAGAGTTTAGGAAGCATTGGAACAACGAGCTAATCTATCAGTTTTATGCTTCTTATCATCATGAGAGAGACCCTACCGGTGCTGTTGACATTATTCATTGGACAACTGAAGGCAAGCATTATAAAGTAGACTTCATCACTTTCTCTCGCCTTCTTGGTTTGAGTCACAGCGACTACATTGCTACTGAGTTGACTGAGTATGAGGATCTCGATATGGAGGAGTACCAACACATGTATCTTGATGGCCACAGGGCTGATGGACAGATAGTGTTTCTGAAGCCCTACTATTATGTTCTAAACAACATCTTGCGCTAGATCTTGTATTCGAAGGTCGGTGACTCCACCTACCTTCGTGATGATTCACAGAAGGTGCTTCAGCGCTTTGGCGATGAGTTTCAGAAGTTTTCCATCAGCCGCTATATTTGGAACAAGATACATGATGCTACTGAGGATCCGGTAAAGCATCTTCCCTATGCACCGTACATTATGCATGTCATTGAGCAAGTATCCGGCATCCGTTTTCCCTATGACACTCAGCAAAAGCTACTAAAGATATCCAACAAGACCACCATCATTGCTGCTAGAGAACTGAAGGAAAAAGCTGAGACCGCCAAAACTAGAGGGAAAGGTGCCTCGGGTTCTCGCTCTCGCCGTGGTGCTTCAGCTGCTGCTGCTGCTCACTCTTCTAGTGTCGAGCCTCTCTCCTTGTCCTCCTCTGGAAAGAAGCCCAACAAGTTCAAGTTCCTAATGACATACATGTTTGGACAGTGTTGTGCTAGTGCTCATCGTGAGCACGATATGCAGGAGCGGCTATATCGATTGGAACAGCAAGCAGGCATTGTATCTTCTCCTCCACCGCCGTTTGTGCCTCCCCATGATCCGTTGGCTTTGTATGATGAGGCTTGTGTGGCGTATGAAGATGATGCGACTTCTCGCCCCCATGGCAAAGGAAAGGTGACTGAAGACGATGAGGAGTACATAGAGGAGGATGATGATGAAGACGATGACGGTGCTGATGACGGTGACCAAGATGACGATGATGACTACGACGATGAGTAGTTGGGTATTCACGCGGCCTACCCCTTTTGGCACTTGTTGACAAAGGGGGAGTGTTAGGCTTTGATTTCTCTTTGTAATAAGTTAGTTGGTCTTTATGTTTCGGAACTTTAAAACCTTTAGCGTGTACGAACTATGTCGTGTGGTGGCAACCTTCTGATGGACAATTATCTATATGTGTTTGATGGATGTTTGTAGGACAAGTTATGGTCATCTATTTATCTTATTAGCTTATACTTGTTGGCCATGTGTTGCTTCAAATTCCTTTTTGAAATCTTGGCCATCATATTCTCTTTTACTTGTTGTGTGAAATAACATGTCATATTGCATTTCTTTTCATGTCTATATATTTGTTCACACACACTTGTTGCACCCCACGGATTGCAAAATTTAGGGGGAGCTTTTGTCTTGAGGTATGCAAATCATGTATAGATGATTCTAGTTGATATTCAAATTCATGCATACATCAAGGGGGAGCTCTTCATAAATTTTGGGGTTCAAAAGCTTTAAATTCTTTCATTCTTATAAAAGCCTAAGTTGGTTGTCATCAATTACCAAAAAGGGGGAGATTGAAAGTGCAGTTGCCCCCTATGTGGGTTTTGGTGTATTGATGACATCCAAATTAGGGACTAATATGATCTTAATGAGATATGTCGCAGCTATTAGTCCTGTGAAAGAATCAAAGAGTTGATAAAGATGAAATGGTATCCCTCAATTATTGAAGTTGAAAAGGCGGACGAACTCAAAACACTCTCCAAAGGTTTTAATTTTGTTTTTGAGTTTAGGATCCGCCGCACTATAAAGAGGGATGCAAATTTAGTTGGTCTGAGAAAGATAGAGTGCTCAAGCATAATAATTAAATCAAAAGAGAGTCACTCTAGCACTTCACGAGCACATAGAATAATTTTCTGTGACTGTCGGTGTTGGAAGTCCCAACGTAAGCCAGAACTCCCGACAATCGGAAGTCATGACTCTTGCCGGAAGTGCTGACTGCCAGTCACTTAGCCTGCGCGGTAACTGTGGACGTCAGAAGTCCCGATGTGAGTCGGAACTCCCGACCGTCGGAAGTCCCGACGCTTGCCGGGAGTTCCAACACTGACTTGACCCAAGCCGGGAGTCCCGGCATCAATGGTGCTGGCTGTTTGTTTAAATGTGCCTATCGGAAGTCCCGACGTTCGTCGGAAGTTCCGACCATCGGAATTCCCAACATTTGCCGGGAGTTCCGACACTGACCTGCACGCGCGAACTTCTGACCTATTGTGAACAGTGTTTTTTGTTAACGTCTGAAGTCCCGAGATCTACGTCGGAACTTCCGACGTAGATCTGAACGGTTGGATTCTCACTTGGAGTATAAATACTCCTCTCTTCACTTCTAACAGTTACACACTCATTCACTGCTGACCCACTTCGTGCTCAATAGCTCCCAAGCAACTAAAGCTCCCCTCTCCTTCCCCCTTTGCTCCAATCTTCAATTCCCTTAGGGTTTTGAGTGAAAGGAGAGTGGATTAAGTGAGAGCATCACTTTGAAAAGCTTGAGCACTCGATTTCTTCGTCAAGCTAGTTGTTTTGTGTCTATTACTCTTGGGGCTTTGCCCCTAGCTGGCTAGGCATTGCCCAAGAGCTTCCATCTTGTGGAAGAGCCTTGGGAAGTTTGTATCACCCTTTGATTTCTTAGTGGAAAGCTCAAGTGACCTTTGTGGTCGCTTTGAGGGAGGTAAGGAGGTGGAATAGACTCTGACCTTGGTGGTCACCTCAACAACGAGGACGTAGGAGCTCCTTTGTAGGGTTGCCGAACCTCGGGATAAATCCCTGTGCCCCACGTGCTTGTTGTTGTTGTTGTGATTGCTTGAGATTACTTGTATGTGTTTGTCTGTGTCTCCCAAATCTCCATTTTAGGGTTTGGACTCGATCTACGGTTTGGAGGCATTACGGCGTCAAGGGAGTGACCCAACATCTTCACCAAATCACTAGGAAGTGAGGTTGTAAGATTATTTATCCACAAAGTTAAATTTGGCACTGCTTCTGTAGTTCACGTAGGCGTCGGAACTGCTGACGTTTGCGCCGGAACTTCTGACAACGTCGGGAGTTCCGACCCAAACGTCGGGACTTCCGACAGTGACTGACAGATTTGAACTTAGCATTTGTAGTAAATTTTTAGATACATCTATTCACCCCCCCCTCTAGGCATTGTTAGATCCTTTCAGTAAGGCATCATTTGAGAGAGCACGCTCCTGCTCTATCTTCTGGGCATAGGTGGCATGCTGATCAGTTAATGCTTTGTTCAGCAGGGCAATCTGTTCTGTCCGCACTCTTTTGGCCAATTCAGAATGCTTAGTCTCTACCGCTTTGTCCAGCTCGGCACGCTGAAGTGATATGTAGTTGTCATATTTACATCGTTGTTCTCTCCTCCTGATTTCAGCTTGGACACGTTCAAGCTGTATATCTAAATCCAGATCATGCCGGTCCACCTTCTGTTTGCTAACCATCTCCTCCCCCTCTTCCAGGGACCTCCGAACTCGTTGCATGTCGTTGCTACGATCCATGACACCTAGAGATTTAAAAACAAGAATAAGTGCCATGCTACATTGAAACCCTTTTAAAACTACATCCAGTACACTAAAAATTCATTGCAATAAAAAATTACTTAGGAAGACACTATATTAATTTGCTAATGCAGCTGCTGCTATAAAAAATTGCTCCGCACCCACACTTGAAGTAGCCAACAGTTGCAACCAGCAGTTGCAGCTCAACTGAAGAATCAATACATCTATGAGTATTATATGTATAGCATCATTATTGCTTTGGAGCCCAACTGAAGAAGCAACATAGCAGAGCAGGGTGTTACTTTATCTGTATGGTACAACAACATAGCCTATTACTTTTTTTTGACAAAATTTAGATGATATTATACAATGTTCTGTTCTCTGAAGTAGTAGAAAAGACATGTATTGTTTGAGTTGTTTTCGCAGTACACTATGGATTAGAGTAGTATGGTATGTGTTTATCTGAAATGAGTTTAGGTTTGCTCCTGCATCTGCAGTGTATGGAATTCTGAATACTTAAATTGAAAGCAAAAGTGAAGAACATGTCAACTCACATGTTTCAAATTTGAGATATACTAGGCTGAGAACAACTGCATTTGCAACTGAAAACCTTGTCGATTTCCATCAACCAAACCAACAATACCTACATAAGAGATACACGAATGGCACCGACGGATTGCTCACCTCGCTGCGAAGGTCGTGGAGGCTTCTAGACGCCGGTGACGCGGTGAAGGCGGAGATCAGCGGCGGCGGCGGGTAGAGCTCCGGGTGGTGGCTATGGCAGTGCGCGGGCTAGGGCTAGGGCTCGAGGTGGCTCCTGTAGGGTTCAAAGGGGGCGGCGCGGTGCTCTGGGCCTAATCTTTATATGCACGGGCGTGGGGAACCTCGGGGGGCGCGTGCGAGGGAATCGGGCGGCGGTGGATTCGCCCGGTCGATGCGGCGCAGCGGGGAAGGGACCGGGTCACTGACGCGTGCGCCCGGCCGCGGTTGCTGGGCCTATCGGCCTACGCGCGCACGCGATGAAGCGAGGAGGGGGAGCGGGCGGCAGATGGGCTTGCCCATCACGAGGTCGTGACCCAACTAAGCCACGTGAATACGGCAGTCATCCATCTGCATCCGGTTTAGTCCCACCTCGCTCGCTGAGCATGTAAGAACACAGCATAAAAGAACATGAGAAGTACCAGGGATTGAACTCCTAAACTATACAAACCTGCTCTCGCTCATCACCTAGGCCAATCGGGCTGGCGTTGCCTGGTTGGGCTCCCTCCGTGGTCGAGCCCGACCTAGCTGATGCTGGCCCGTGGCAACAAATTTTTTTGCCACCATTTATTTTAAAAAAATTTTATATCTGCCGCTAGTGAGGCTATCACCATTCATATCCAAATTCTATGTATTGTATTTATTTTTCACCCTCCACAATCTTTTCCTCATCCATAATCCATGCTAATTGTTTTGAGTTACACTACTAATTGCTAATAAAAAGCTAGAATTTAAAAATAAGAAAAACTCGAGTTCACACTTTAAAAAACTCGAGATTTCATTCAGAGCCAACCAAAGCAATGTCAACACCTCCTGGGAAAGGTTTCACGAGCACCTGAAAATTTGCTTTTCTAGCATGATCCAATTTGCGTTTTGGTTTACAGATCATACAGAGTAGCGACCAAGTCCAATGTTACAGCCAACAGATTCTGCTTATCGATGTCTCATTGCAGTGTCAAATCTCGTCTCAACATTAACAACGTTACAATCATACAAAGTAGGGCCGTAGGGCTGTAGGGATAATTGCGGTAGTTTCATAGAACTGGATGAGCAGTTACAGAGGCCAGTTTACCTGCGATTTCCAGCACACACAATTTCATCTGGAACAGATTCAGCCCATAAAAATAATCGGAAGACCTAAGGCCTTTATGCACAAGTGGCAACCGTGATAACTGATAGGAGATAAATTTAGTCAGCTACACAAGCATATCTATGTCATTTCCTAGCCGGACCATTAAGCCATGAAAACATTCGTAAGCATACGTAACCTTGCAGCTATAACAATGTGAGGTCATGAATATAACCTACTGAGTGCATTAGGAAGTTACATGCAAGTATTTTTTTGATGTTTCAGCCCAGTCTTTGTTGGGCTCTCCCTTCGAAGATACATGCCTCTTGTGACCACTCCGAGTCAATAGCGCAATGCTATTTGGTCTTGGCATCTGGACAGCCCCAGCAACACAATCTCCAGCATGAGCACAGCTCCAAACTCGAGAAGGCCCTTCCCCTAGTGAACGTAATCTTGGGAATCCATTTTTTAACCTGCAAATTGACCACTGCTCGGTATCTTTACTAGCCAGCTTGTCGCACACAGGGCAAGGAGGGTCATGCTTCTGCCCCTTGGGAGTGGTCCACTCTAAACACTCAGCATGGTAGACATGGGAGCATGGGAGAACACCAGCAACTGGTAAATCTCCGGTGCATACAATTCTACGAGAACCCCAAGGTGACCTCTTTGTCAGAAGCCTCTCACAGAGGTCACATCTTGTTTTCTGCATTACATTATTATGACGCAGTGGTCCAGCTTCAGGTCGCACTGATAAATCAGTAAGATCCATGCTACTTGCCGCACTCCAATTTCCTGACTCCCCATGACTAGCACTACCATAGTCCATGGGACCTGGAAAGCGAAGCTCTCTTGTTCCCTTGAATTCAGAGCACAGAGGATTGCTGGAGCTTGCGCTGGCAACAGGGCTTTGAGTTTCTTGTGCTTCTAGTGCATGTTCTGGAAATAAAACAGGGTGTATTGGCTTTACAAAGAATGATCGGCGACTCGGGAAGTTGCGGGGCGTTGATGTGTACGATTTAGGTACAATATCATATTCACTTCCATCAGAGCGAGAGGAGGTGGAACCACCACTATTCTGTTGTCCTGACATTCCCTACAAAAAGAGGATAAAATTCAGTCCCCTGAAGCCTGGAGCAAAAAATGAATATTACTACAACATGAACACCTAGCATATTGCATACCTCTGACAATAATAAACCACCTACAGGCTCAGCAACTGAAACAGCAAAATAGGTCCAATCAATACAACTGAACAAAACTTTGCATGCACATGCCCATACATATAATAAATGCTCAATTAACATAACTGATCGCATTGTAAAATTCTTTGGAAAAGGTTGCACACACCCGCCCATAGCTATGTGCACACACAAATTAAGGTGATGACAAAGTGACCACTAATGAAAAGGTTGCATGCACCCGCCCATAGTCAATCATTGTTTTATGCAATTCAAAAACATTATAAATGCTCATCTAGTAGAAAAGGACATACAAATGACCATGCACAGAGAACTTGAACCACATGGTAAAAGCGCAGATGACAGAATATTACAGGATGCGAGATACTCAGGAGAGATGGAGATAATTTAACCAGAAGAGCAAATGTGCTATCTTGTACCCATGCTGACCACTAATGATTGAAATTACAACCATATCACGTCATTCAAATAATGCCACATTCTTAAAGAAGAATAGATTTTGCCAACTCATTTGTAATTCAACTGCTACCGTATTGGTACAGGAACTACATTGCCTTAAAAAAGGTTATCGATGATAGTGATGACCCATAGTTCACAGTGACCCCGCTATCACCATGGGATCCATAAGACAACCCATAATTGACTTCTCTTTCAATATATTGTCAATAGGAATTTACATGACTTGTCACTGAACTCATATATTTAACCTGATTTTTGGTCAATTTACAGAGTCCAAACACATTTTTATATACAATACAAAAACCTAAGCAAACCACATATCATTCCATGCTCATGTATTCATGTGTATTCACAGAAAGCACTGGTACAACTTGATGGTTTGAATATTTAAGGCATCCATAAGTCTTAGGCAGTAACTAGTGATGGAAGATGAATTCATAGAGGATATCAAATCACAAGACAAATTAAGGATTACACAGCTGCAAATAACATGTGATGATTTAGTACAAATGAAAAAAACAAGAAATTCCCCAATCTGGCGCCTCGGCGACAGCGCACCAAAACGGCAACACCAAAAACGTACAGGGGAGTGGGTACCTCGAGGCCGGCGACCAGGGTGCGCGGGAACCCGTCAGACTCGAGGAACACGGCGATAGAGGCGACCACCGCCGCCCTCGCGCTGGGGGCGGGTGCGGCCGCGGGGCAGGGCCACCGACGACGGAGGCGACTACCACGGGCCTCGCGTTGGGAGCGGGGGCGGCGGCGGGGCAAGGCCGCCGGCGCGACGCCGTGCGAGGGCAGCTAGGGTGAGGTGCGTGCGGGATTGGGGAGTTCGGCGGCGACGGAGGGCAGCTAGGGTGAGGTGCGTGCGGGATTGGGGAGTTCGGCGGCGACGGATGCGACTACCATGGGCCTCGCGCTTGGGGCGGGGGCGGCGGCGGGGCAGGGCCGCCGGCGCGACGCCGTGCGAGGGCAGCAGGATTGGGGAGTTCGGCGTGGGGTGGGGTGGGGGAGTACGGCGAGGACGTGCGGGATTGGAGTCTGGGGGGCGGCGGGGTCGGAAGTGAGCGTGCGAAATGACCATAATGCCCTTGGACGAATAAAATCAACAAAAATAGCTATTTTGGGTAGGCATCACGAAGCATCAGCAAGCGTTAGGAAGCATTTCCAACCATTGTAAAAGGGCTCATAATCTAAATATTCTATCAAATCAAGCCACCAATCAAAATTAGCCTCAGCTCTCTCATGCTTAATTTGCCATGCTAGAAAACAAAAAAGGAAATTCTGGGTACCTATATAGGCACTAGTTATTTTCCCTGCTAGCATATTATTGTGCGGTGTTGGGCCGGGCCAATGCCTTGCGATGCGATCGAAGGAATCACTAATCGAACAACTGGCATTTTATGTACTGTGCGCAGGATCACGCGCGAAGGGTCGATGGAGAGCCGGTGACCTTCGCGGAAGAGAAAGTTGACGAAGGACAGCCTCCCGCAAGACAGCTGACACAGCCGGCCGACAGAGAGCCGGGGACCTTCACGGGAGAGAAAGTTGACGAAGGACAGCCTTCGCATAAAGTAGGCGCAGGCCCCGCAAGACAGCTGACACAGCCGGCCGATGGAGAGCCGGGGACCTTCGCAGAAGAGAAAGCTGACGAAGGATCAAGGGACCTTCGGAGTGTCGACCCAACAAGACAGCCGGCACAGCCCTCGCCTGAAGCAGGCGAAAGCCCGGCAAGATGGCCGACACAGCCTTCGCTTGAAGCAGGCGAAGGCCTGGCAAGACGACCAACTGCAAGATGGCCAACACAGCCTTCGCCTAAAGTAAGCACAGGCCCAGCAAGATGGCTGACACAACTTTTGCCTAAAGAAGACACAGGCCCGGTAAGATGGCCGACGCAGCCTTCGCCTATAAAAGGCGCAGGCCCGACAAGACGGCCGACACCGCCTTTGCCTGGGATAGGCGCAAGACGGCTGACACAGCCTTCGCCTATAAAAGGCGCAGGCCCGACAAGACGGCCGACGCCGCCTTTGCCGTATGTACGGAAACCGGGTCGAAGGAAGTCTTGGAACACTTTGTAGAGGGGATGGAGAAAAATAGGACAACACTAGTGGCAGGACAGCAACGACACCAGGCAAATGGACCCGATGGACGGGGAGGTTCAGTACGATTTCAAATACACCGGTAGCCCCAGGGGCATTCTTATACTTATGAGGAGTTGTAATCATACTTTATAAAAGAGACCCCTATTTAAGGGTGTGTTTGGACCAGCTCCTAAAGTTTAGTCATCCTTGTTTTGTTTGGTGGACTAAAAAATATTAAAAGAGGCCTTTTAGTCCCTTTTAGTCAGGGTGTTTGGTTCTAAAGTGACTAAAATGTGAGGCAGCCTGACTAAAAGGTGAGGTTTAGTCCCATTTAGTAACATTTGAGTAACTAATTGGCTAAAGCCCATTTAGTCCCATTTAGTCAGTGTTTAGGTAAAAAGTGACTAAATAGGACTAGATTTAGGAGGTGGGGAGTGAACCGAACACCCCCTAAGAGAGTGCTTTTAAAGTATAGGAGACCAAATAAGTGCACCAGCACAATATAAAAATAACGAAATGACTTAGGAAAGGTAAATATGCAAATTGACTCTTTTTTCTCTTAAACAATCATTGTAGTTTCAATTTGTGAAGTTTGTCTTGAATTTTTTCTAAATAATGAGTCAATTTTTGGGGAAAATCGTCCATAGATATCCCAATAACTATTTAATTTCACTTGTGTACAACATCATGACATTAAGAAGAATAATGATCTAGCCTTTTTATAGACCGCTTCAAACATGAAATATTTCATCATCTACTCTGAATCAATTCATTAAGAATAAACTATATACTATAAATACCTTGATGTAGCTACTTTTGTGTACTCCGGATGAATATTGGCAAATTGTGTCCTTAGATCCGTACACTAACTATTTTATCATTATTTTGGCCATTGTACTATATATCGTTAGGGAATTATATCAATTAGGTCTGGACCCCATAATTAAAATCCTAAATCCACCACTGTGCTAAGGAGCTGCTGGAATGGGAGGACCCCATGAAAGGCTGCCATAGCCACACGCACAACAAAGGCGCGGCTTCTTTCATCGCATCCACCAGGGTGCCAACCTCGGCATCACAAGCTGGCTCGACCCATTTTCTTCCTGGGCTTAGGTGTTTCCACTGGATCCGTTCGTGTGATTTGCCAGAAAAATAAGTAGAATGTAGTTGTTCATTGCTAATCTGCACGCCTGCATGGATGGGTAATGCATCAAATAAAATGATGAGGTGAGTAACGTTTCAAATGAAAATTTATGCGGAAAACAGATTCCAACCATCTAACATAGATGTAGCAAATTAGCCACTATGGAACATAGGGAAGTCAATATTTAGGATCAGATAACAGAGTACAATATATCGATGCAACCATCTCAACCAATTACTACCGATGGTTACTGCATTGATTTAGAGCTGTGCAGAAACTAAAACAGAGCAAACCACCCACATCTATCTACATGTCCAAACCTAAATAAAGGTAAATCTTCATTCGGTGTTTCCTCATCATCAGCCTTGTTGCAATATCTCCGGCCATCTTCAATGTTGTGTCTTCATTATCATCTTGGTACGTAACATTACCAAATTTGTACGTAACAAGTGTATAAAAATGATACTCCAAATTGTTTTTATTTCGCTCATGCAGGTGGTTCGGGTGGGCAGCAATATGGCAGTAACCCAGACGTCTTGGACGAGCAATATGGTGTAAGTAGACATCAAATTCAGCAGCTAATCATGCATGTTGTCTTGCCAATCTCATGACGTACGTAAAATAAGAGAACACGTTGTTGGTTTATTAATTTTGCATTAGCTGACCACGTACAAATGATCTGTTACACTACCTCCGGTAAAAGGTAGTTGACACATTTGACTTTGCATTGTATGCATGGTCTTTGGCATGTATCTTTGACTAGTAAGTTCTTGTAGAATATATTCTGAAGAGATTTTGATGTATTTTATTTTAGCACAAATCAACACATATCGAAACTAAATAATTTAATAGTTATGATGCTTGCATTGTAGTATAAGGTTTGACTAAATCGTGTCATAAACAATTAATAGTACTATGTTTTTGTGGCCGAGGCACATAATATGTTTTCGTGTCATATCCAGGAAGGCTACTCTGTCGTCCCCGGTGAATACGACAATGCATATGCTGCCGGCGGCGAACAAATTGAAATTACATGTAAGTTCATTTTTTTCCCTCGATCAATTCGGGGGTGGAGGGATCCCAGAGGCTAAGTAGAGGATCAGAGGGGAGGACTACAGCAGGGTATTATATTACAGCAGTTTTGGAAGAAAGACCTCCACTGTCGATCTAACAAGAAGTTTGTTTTGCAGATGGCCCATATGGATATGGTAACGAAGGAGGAGTGCTAGTAAGGAGCAGTAGACCTGCTCTTATGCGCAGGCCACCTCAGCAAAAACTTGCTGACAGTCCCTTGTTGTATACACCAATAAGTAGTAGTACTCCGTTTGGGTATCTCATCAATGATCATTATCATGGTGCGAGGTCGATGGTGGGGATGAGTCATCAGCAGGCCTTGAACAATGAAGGTGTGATGAGCAAGTATTGGAAAATAATGGGGATGAGTCATCAGCAGGCCATGAACAATGAAGGTGTGATGAGCAAGGATTGGAAAATAATGTATCGACGGGTTCTTATGATGACGATTTATGAGGGTCGGAGACTATACGGCAACAATCCAATTTGGTTTTCAAACCTTGTCGACAGTCATGCTGCGGTAATGAGGATAAGCCATCAGCAAGCCATACGTGAAATTGTCGACAGTCATGGCGCGCCTTCTTTCATTGCTCATCCAACAGGGCGCCAACCTCGCCATCACAAGCTGGCTCGACCCAGCTGCTGCTGCTGCACCTAATAATTAAATTAATATAATACCGCTGTGGTAGTTTCTCTTAATAATTCTCAGCTGATATACATTGAGGCTGCGGGTGGGGACTGCTCTGCTGGACGAGACGCTCTTATTCGGCCTGTTCGCTTGCTCGTAAACGATCGTAAATTTCCAGCCGGAAATAGTGTTTTTCTCTCACACCAAACCAGCCAGCAGTAAATAATCCACGATACGATACGGCCTCCCGAACAGGCTCTTATGAGGTGGTTTGCGTAATAACCTTTTGCTTTGTAATAATGTCGATCGTACCTCTGTTGTTGGCGTATCTTTTTTAAAGCAATTGTTGGCTTCTAGGCTAATTTGTTTGCCTTAATTGTTCCAAGTAGCCTCGTGATGATGAGTTGATTGTGTTTCATGACCATTTTCTTGCTGGGCTTAGTTTTCCATTCGATGCTACTATGCCAAATTTTATTTTACAGAAATCATCAGCTCACACCAGCCTGTTTTACGAAGCTGGTGTGGTTATGTACATCTCATCTCAGGGAGTTGAACCTGATGTGGGAATGTAGATCGACTTGCTGGTCAGTCACATTGCTGGGAAGAACTCTTGTCTTGACCGATTTGCCGCTCGGCGTCATCGCCAGCGTGTATGGCACCTCCAATTCTCCATGGAGGAAGCTGCAGAGCTACCCCGTTCGCGTGCCCTTAAACCCGGCTTAATCCACTTCTTTTTTCATCCGGAACAGTGTTTTCCTCTCACAAATTCCTCCAGAATTCCTCCAAACCATCCAAATTTCTCCAGAACCATACCACCGAACATGGCACTCCATGTTCGGATGAGCATGAGCTCGCTGTCTTTACTCCTGGTGACACTGACACCTATTCTCAAGGTCATGTTGGCAGGGACCAAGAGTAGGCAGGCCACCTGAGAGTTATCTGCCTAAGTAAGTACTCGCAGACTGTAATAAAACAAAGCCTGTTCATGGTTAAACTGCATGGATGAGTCTTTCATAACTACATAGCTCGTCAAATAAAACAATTGAACTCAAGTGAGCAACGTTTCAAATTACAACTTGTGTCAAGGAAACAGATTCCAACTTATCTCATCACACAGATGTGGCAATTGGTCACTCTGTCGCATGGGGAACCGAATATTCAGCAGCAGAAAACAGAGTACAATATATCGATGCATGTTTAAGGCTAAACTGTTCTGACACTCTTGAGTGATTTGCCAGAAAAATAAGTAGATTGTAGTAAATAAAACATGTTTATGGCTAAACTGCATGTCTGCATGGATGGGTGTTGCAGCTACCTAGTTCATCTAATAAAATAAGAGAGAATTATTTATTTGGCACTGAAACAAACCAGTGTTTCGTATTTGGCACTCGAAAATTTGAACTTTCTTATCTGGCAACAAGTTGAAATTTCCTTTCGTAAATGGCACTGCCGTCCATTTAGGGCAGTAACGGTGTCAAGTGACCGGCAAAAAGACATAAATACCCTTGTTTGCAGCAGAAACCCATGGTGCCAAATAGGAAAGTTCAAGTATTTTCGTATGGTGCCAAATATGGAAGTTCAAGTATTTTCGTATGGTGCCAAATAGGGAAGTTCAAGTATTTTTGTATGGTGCCAAATAAGGAAGTTCAAGTATTTTCGTATGGACGATATTGGCCTCAACTACTTCCCTCATCTTAGTCACTGACGGTTGGCCCCACGCGTGCTCATCGTCAACTGCAGCCACCAGCAGTTTCCGTACGTGTGTACCCATCAACTAATTAGCGGATTGAGATGCTGCAGGCGAACCCCGGGGTCCTACGCCGTCGTGGTGAGCACCAAGAACATCACGCTCAACTGGTACTTCGGCAACGACCGCTCCATGCTGCTATCCAACTGCATCTTCCACATGGGTGGCGCCGCCACGCTACTGTCCAACCGCCGCGCCGACGCCGGGCGCCCCAAGTACCGGCCGCTGCACACGGTGCGCACCCACAAAGGCGCCGCGGACGAGTGCTACGGCTGCGTGTACCAGCACGAGGACGGCACAGGCCACGTCGGCGTGTCGCTGGCGCGCGAGCTCATGGCCGTCGCCGGGGACGCGCTCAAGACGAACATCACCACCCTGGGCCCGCTGGTGCTCCCGCTGTCGGAGCAGCTCAAGTTCCTCAGGTCCCTCATGCTCCGTCGCGTCCTCCGCTCCCGCAGCGTCCGTACGTACATCTCGGACTTGCCGATGACCAGGAACAGCAGGCTCCCCAGCAGCTGAGGCACCTGCACGCTCGACTGCCATGGCCGAGAAGGCAGCCACGCCATGGCCGGCGAGTGCGCGCGAGCAGGCCGCCACGCTGCTGCCTTCTCGGTTGTCAGCAGAAGCAACTCCATAACGGCTGAGGAACCCTGGCATATCGGATCTGCAACAGCCTCAACAGCTCACGCGCACTTCACGCGCATGCCGCGCCCTTGCATGCGCGCTCGCCACGCCAGAGACTCGCTCACCACGCTCTCGCGTGCCCGGTCCTCGCGCTGCCTGCATGTCCGCTAGGCGTGCTCGCCCGTTCTCAGTGTACAGCACGGCCAAAGGCCCCGGATGTAATCCTATATATGTATACTATAAATGATCAATGAAAGCTGTCCAGTTGTGCAATCTTATTCTACATCGGCCATGGCAGTCGAGCGTGCAGGTGCCTCAGCTGCTGGGGAGCCTGCTGTTCCTGGTCGTCGGCAAGTCCGGGATGTACGTACGGACGCTGCGGGAGCGGAGGACGCGACGGAGCACGAGGGACCTAAGGAACTTGAGCTGCTCCGATAGCGGGAGCACCAGCGGGCCCAGGGTGGTGATGTTCGTCTTGAGCGCGTCCCCGGCGACGGCCATGAGCTCACGCGTCCGCGACACGCCGACGCGGCATGTGCCATCCTCGTGCTGGTACACGCAGCCGTAGCACTCGTCCGCGGCGCCTTTGTGGGTGCGCACCGTGTGCAGCAGCCGGTACTTGGGGCGCCCGGTGTCGGCGCGGCGGTTGGACAGTAGCGCGGCGGCGCCACCCATGCGGAAGATGCAGTTGGACAGCAGCATGGAGCGGTTGTTGCCGAAGTACCAGTTGAGCGTGATGTTCTCGGTGCTCACCACGATGGCGTAGCACCCCGGGGTTCGCCTGCAGCATCTCAATCCGCTAATTAGTTGATGGGTACACACGTACGGAACTGCTGGTGGCTGCAGTTGACGATGATCATGCGTGGGGCCTACCGTCAGTGACTAGGATGAGGGAAGTAGTTGGGGCCAATATCGTCCATACGAAAATACTTGAACTTCCCTATTTGGCACCATACGAAAATACTTGAACTTCCCTATTTGGCACCATACGAAAATACTTGAACTTCCCTATTTGGCACCATACGAAAATACTTGAACTTCCATATTTGGCACCATGGGTTTCTGCTGCAAACAAGGGTATTTATGTCTTTTTGCCGGTCACTTGACACCGTTACTGCCCTAAATGGACGGCAGTGCCATTTACGAAAGGAAATTTCAACTTGTTGCCAGATAAGAAAGTTCAAATTTTCGAGTGCCAAATACGAAACACTGGTTTGTTTCAGTGCCAAATAAATAATTCTCTCATAAAATAATGAAGTGAGTAACATTTCAAATGAAAATTTATTCCAAGGAAAACATATTCAAACTATCTCACATAAATGTGACAATTAGCCACTCTGGAACATAGGGGAGAGAACCTTTAGGAGCAGATAACTGAGTACAATATACCGATGCACCATCTCAACAAACTACTACCTAAGGTTAAAGCTTGAAATTCCCCCGTGACTGCATTGGTTTAGAGTTTGCAGAAACCAAAGGGTAACAGACCACCTCATATATCTACATGTCTAAACCTATATAAAGGTCAATCTTCATCTGGTGTTTCCTCATCGTCATCATTGTTGCCATATCTCCAGCCATCTTCAATGTTGTTGCCTCCGTCTTCTTCGGTCTCTTCACTATCATCTTGGTACGTACCTTTACCTGGCCACTGGTTCCTGACACCACCGATGTCAGAAGGCATCGCTCTCGAGATCTTGGCATTGTAGGCTTTGGATGAGTGGACCTTATGCTTGCTCCTTTTGGGGTTTGGTGCAATCTCACCAACCTCAGCATAGTTATACTGGTAGGTCTGTTCATTCGTAGCATGCTGACCAGCAGAAGCACCGACCTTACCATTTTCCTCTTGACCGTGTTCAGGGTGCCGAGTTTTTAGATGAAGGTTCAATTTGTAACTGTGAATGTATGCTTTGTCACAACCTTCATAGGGGCAGACATATGGGCGATCAGCATAGCTTGTGGTTGCTGGAGTCGAAGGCTTCTGGGCGACACGCGGTTTTTCTGCTGCTGGCGCTGGCGCATGTTGCACTGCAATAGGAGTTCCAATCTGCACCATGGCTCAATAGACAGAATAAATTACACAAGGGAAAAGTATACAGAGTTTGTATTGACAAGTGTGATATATTTATAATGTAACATTATGGAACTTTATAATGCAATGATATATCCTTCACCTGATATAAAAACCAGATGTAAATGAACGAATTGTGTATCAACAAGGAGGCTCAATAGGCTGACAGCAAAGAACTATATGATAAGCACAACATATAATACAAGGGCAAACTGAACAGCTGCACAGAGCCATACTGCAATCTGGCATGCCAGCACTACGGTCTACAAAATATTTAGTTAAGAGAATCTTTTATCATTTTTTTACATATTTCACATGTGGATCTAGGACTCAGGATGTAATTTAGTTATCGTATAAAAGAACAGTAATATTGAAGCGAACAATCAACCACAAGGGTAAATGCATCTTGAATGATGATTACAGAAGTTTAAGCACAATAGCAGCATACCTTTTCATGTGACTTGACATGTGCTGCTAGTTTGAAGTCACTTGTAAATCTTTTGCCACATGCAGGGAAAGGGCATATGTGATAATTCTCCAATGCATGTGTTTTCAGGTGTGACCGTAAGTTAAAATCCAATGAGAAGGCCTGAAATTCAAAACATTTGTTTGTTTGAAAATGTAAATGCACTATAGCCAAAGACACACGACTCTAAGAAAAGATACCCATTCACATTAAAAGAAAGGAACTGCCAAGGACCAGTTGGCTAGAATGTTTGGGGTCAGGCCACCATCCTATTGTCCCCCAAATGGCCTTTGAACAAGGCTGGGCTAGGCCTGCTACCGACACCCAGAAAAGAAAAAGGCTGGGCTAAAGGCCCTACTTTTTGAAGGAAAAAAATTACTTCAAACAAGTCATTCATGGAGTCATGGATGTGCACGTTGGAAGTTTTTCATTGTATCAAGCCCAAATTTAGCCACAAGTTTGGGAACACAGCAACTGAGTACTTGAGTATACAAAACATACAATGGGGCTGGATGCATCTACTGAAATCAGATTAGAGATTAGGTTGAACTAAAAACATCAAAGGAACATCTTGAATTACAGAGAATTAAAATACCATATGACAGTTCACCATTCGATACAACATTTGCTATGCATGGTCCAGCTTAGCATTTCATGCTTCCCATAGTTGGGCTCGGTGCAGATATACTGCTTCTCGTTGTGCACATGAGCATGCTTGCGGAGCGCGCTGACATCAACAAAGGTCTTGCCGCAGTTGTCGTAGCTGCAGAGGAAGAGGATCTCTGTGGTAGGTTCAGGCTTGGGGGCTTCCACATCTAGCACTCTGGGGTTCTCCTTGGAGTTTCTGTACCTATCCTCTGCACACAGGTAAGGAAAGGGGTTGTAACTGTAATCACCGGCTAGCTAGCTGTGGAGTACCACAAATCTGCACTTAGCTACTGCTCAAGACAAATGAACAATCAGCGTCATCAATGGACATCTAGACCTGGACTCTTGTCACAGATTCAAGAACCCATGTATATCTTAGTATCTTACAATACAACCTCAGTGAAGGGGGAGGAAACCAACCGTCTGTTTGGTTGTGGGATCAGTGGGTTGGAGTGGCTCCAACCCACGTTTTGGGGACGGCTCCAACCCTTGTTTTGTTTGGTTGCGAGAATGGGTTCGATTCGTCTTCTGTTTGGTTGGAGGACTGAGATGGGGTCGGATCCATCCCATTTTCTGTTTGGTTGGATGGATTCAAACAGAACCTGCATATGGTCACCTTTGCACTGAAATGGTGAGGTTACCCTCCTCAATTTATGCAACACATAGCAATATTTGTGCTCAACACATAGCAATATTTCATATGCTTGCACCATGCATCAAAGATCAGCACACAAAATAATATAACAGGCACATATAAAAGTCTTGGCCATATTACAAATAAAAGTCTTAGGCCATATCCATAGGCACATTACACACTAATATCAAGTCTGATGCTTGCACGATGCATCAAGTTCAAGCCTTACACAATATATAGCAAGTTCAAGGCTTCCACATAGCAAGACACAAGCTTACTTAGACCACAAATATAAAGTTCTATATGGTACTAACAAAAGAACCATCCCATGACTACAACTTATCCTTACTGCCCAGGGTAGTTGTCAGCAATGTGCTTTGCAACCCAATTGAATTTATGTTCAAAAGGCAAGGAGTTGAAAGCTCTAGCTATGTGAGGATGTTGGACCAAGTAGGAATGGTAGAAGGATAAGTGAGTCGAATTGAAACTACCACTCATAGCCATCAAGTTGTCATACAAATCATCCGGCACATCATTGTCAGGTTTCCCCGCTTCCTTTATCGCCTTGGCTAACTTGGTACTTCCCCATTTAATTGCAGCAACCAATGGATCTTGGTCAGTCATGGCCCTCTTCTTGCCCTTGTCCCTCTTCTTAGGATTGGTGGCCTTGGTAGCCGATGAAGTTGCCGCATTGTTGTCTTCATTTGCATTCCTATCACTCTGTACCTCCATCCTCTGTACCTCATTGTCCCAGACATCTGTACTGTCTTCCTGTGTACCTAGAGGCACACCCGAGTCCTTTGCAAACTTGCCTGTAGCCATAGTACTTCCAAATATTGTGTGCATCTCCTCAAAGTGTTGAATAGGCTTGTTTAGAAAATCAGCATCAGACTTGTGATCCTACAATATATGTACAATTTTAGCAACTACTATTATGTGACAACTAATAATTCAGCAACTATTATTAGATTATTATATGTGAGAACTAAAAATTCAGCAAATACCTTAATATGATTGTTGTAGTGCTCATCATCAAGAGTTATAGTGAAGGTATCTTCATCCCAACCAGCAGCACTCAAACCACGAAGGTCACATATTTTACGAAACTTCTTTTGCCATGTCTTAAGGTGATTCTTAACCTGCTCACCACTGCGCACAATGCCAAATTTCTCTTGAAGAGCCTTTGCACACCCATTGTAGTGAACCATCTTGAAGGTGGATGAAGTCTTGGTGCCATTAACCACTAAATTGGCAAGGTATTCGAGCATGTAGGCTGACCAAGTTGAAGTCCAAGTAGCATGTCCACCAGTCCCTGCACTACCCTCTGCTTCCATTCCCCTACAAAATAAACAATGCAATATATGTCCTCAAATAATAATGTCAACAAAGTAGCAAACAAAGTAGCAAACAACGTGGCAATCAAATATCTGTAGAAATATGTCCTCAAATACAATTTCAGCCCTCAAATACAATTATTACATTGTCCAAGAAAAAAAATACAACACATATTACATTGACCGATACTAGTTTCCATGGCTTTGACGATCTGCCCACATTTGGGCAGCCAGGCCTTCCCTAAAAGCTAGCATAATGGCATTCTCACTTGCTATCCCAGCATATGTGGTGTGCTGGGTGTCCTCATCGTTGTCACTTGGTATATTAAATTCATCACTCCCATCTTCAATCACCCAATTATGAATGATGCAGCAAGCAACAACAATATCAACTTGAGTTTCATAAGGAAAAAAAGGAGAGGCATCATCAAGTACTTTGAATCTCCTTTTTAGTGCTCCAAATGCTTGCTCTACTATGATTCTCAATGAGCAGTGCCTACGGTTGAACAATTCCTTCTCATTTTGCACCGGATTCCTCCCCCATTCATTCAAGTGGTATCGTACACCCCGAAAAGGGGGTAAAAATCCTGGTTTGGCTCCATATCCAGCATCAACTAGGTAATATTTACCTAACATATGATGCATAGTTAGGTTACATCTCAATGATCCATTAATTTTGATGAACAAATTTATGGACAAGACATAGGTTCTTGTATTACCTTGTGGCACACGAAGGCCACCCTCACGTGTTAAAGCATCACGTAAAACTAGTGCGTCATGTGCTGTCCCCTCCCATCCGGCCAACACATAGGTGAACTTTTGGTCAAAATCTACGGCTGTCAGTACATTTTGAGTACAATGCTTATATCTACCACGAAAAGCATGCTGCATTTCCTTTGGAATAGTGGCTCTTATATGTGTACCATCAAGTGCTCCTATACAATCCTACGTGATGTTCAAAGAAGTCAAGATTAGGTCAATTAGGTTTGGCAAAAAATAAACTTAGAATATGACATAAGGTTGAGCTTCACACCTTAAAGTATGGATACCACCTTGGGTCTCCTTCAATTTTAGCTGGAGTGTCCAATGAAGGGGGCCTAATATAATCATCTCGTAGCTCACCAATAGCATGAAGTACTTTGTTAAAATAACGACTGACCGTTTCTCCGGATCTACCAAAATTGGTTGCAATTACTCTATTCCTAACATTGTGCCCCACAGTATGCAAAAACATTGCCACTTGCTCCTCAACACACATATGAACGGTATCTTCAAGTAAACCACGATCTCTAAACAACTTACAAAACCTAAAGAAACGTGCTTTGTTCATTCTCAGCATGTTTACACAAGTTGTGTCATCCTTCCAGATTTTGTCATTGAGGTATTCCATTCTCTTCCTATCCCTTTCATATATTGGTGCATAAGTAATCCCTTCCCTTCTTGCAACTCGTTTTCTTTTCCTAGACCGAACAACAATTGCCATGACACACAACAACCAATGTGCAGCAGCAGCAAAAACAAATGCCTTGAGCCTGTTATTCATCTACATACAGCAGCACAATCAAGCACAGCAGCACAATCAATATAGATCAGGTAGGTAAAAAGCAAATATTCAGAAGCAGACCCCATCCAATTCCATATAAGAGGTAACATGGTCTTAAAATTCATGTAGTTTGATTCAAAGTTACTTACAATTTAAGTCTGAGCACAATATACTACTGAAAGACCATCCATAGTTTGTTTCTATTCATAGGAAAATGGTGCTCCTAACCTCTCGGCATTTCATCAATCGCATCAATGAAGTCGCTATGAAATCGCTATGAAAAAGTAACAACAGAACAAGACTAAACCAGTACTCACCTGCAGGGGGGAGATTTAGTAGGAACAAACAGTTAGTACCTCTGACCCACTTGAAGAGCGAGCACTTGCCGCCAGAGGACGCGAGATCCTGCGGGATACTGGGAAACCAAGCGCAACCAAGAACAATGCAGCGCGCGCAATTTATTAGCTCGGGTGAATTCCAGTCAGAAGAAGCGGAAATTCTCTCCTTCTCTGTAAGAGAGAGAGGGAGAAGGAGAGGAGCCAAGAACGCACCATTGCTTGACCCATCGAGCGGCGGGGGGAGGCGGGCGGCGAAGCGCCTGCCGCTGCGAGTGCTGCGGCGGGTAGTAGTACTTGTGGCCCCCCGATCCGGCGGCCGCCGCCAGGTACTCCATCGCCTCCCCCCTCCCTTCTTGCCTGTGGCGTGGAAGGAATCCTCGCTAGGGTTTCGTGTGTGTCTCGCTCTCTAGCCGGCTGCGGCGACTGGGGCTCTCGGTCGGTTCGGGTTGGTCGGTCGGTCGGTCGGAGCTCACCTTTGCTGGCGTCGCGGGTTTAACGGCGGCCGGAGAATGCCCTCTTCTTTGCTTTTCTTCCCTCTCTCACGACTCCCCTAGTGATGTTGCGCGAATCTCAAAGAAATTCAACGGCAGGCCTTCAGGCTCTGAATTATATTCCCTCTTTGACGTTGATGTACAAATGCTGAATGTCACTCCTTACATAATACTTTCTGACCATTAGTTTCTTCTAGAATACAACATTAACATTTTTCAAATATAAGATATTACGCAAGTATTCTGAATACAAATCTACACTCCCTCATTTTCCAAATTATAAATCGTTTTGACTTTTCTAGCTACATAGTTTTTACTATGTATCTAGACATAATATATGTAGATACATACAATAACCTATGTATCTAGAAAAGCCAAAACAATATATAATTTGAAACGGAGGGAACATGTGTCTCCAAAATAAACCATGCAATAGTTATTGATGTTGTATAATTTTTAATTAAGGTTTGGCTAAGTCTTATCTTGAATGATTTTTTTTTATAGATTGGAGTATCAATCTATGGAATTTGTGACTGGCTGGTGTCTGCCAACATCCCTTCTAACTAGACGAAAGAAAACTCCCGGCCTTTCCTCTAGGGTTTTCAAAAGAGAGTATCTTACAACCATTTCCCTAACTTAGGGCTCCTTTGGAACGCAGGAATTTCACAGGATTTCCACATGAATCAGTTCATGTTCACATGAAAAACACAGGAAATAGGAAAATTTCTTTTGTTCCAAAAGGGACCTTAATATCGATATAAGAGATGAGTGACTCGGGGCTAGATTGACTAGTGTCCTCTGACTCTAAGCTCTTAAATTCAATAATTCGAAACTCTCTTAGGCACCTGTTTGTTTCGCTGAATTTTTGCTTATGTTGATTTGTTGTGAGAGGAAAACATTGTTCGTTCGCTGAAAAATACTGCTGAAGTAGTGCTGCAGAATAGGACATCATCTGTAACAACCTTATTTGGATCACAAGATGGGTTGAGGTAGTTTATCTTAATTCCATAAAATACTTCAATGAAATAACCATATCGTTCATTCAACTATCATTGGATGCTCAATTTATTTCTTGAACTACCAATCTCTTAACACGATTCTCGCACCAAACCGAGGCCAGAGAGCGTGGCCACGTCGCGAGCCCTTCCTGGCCGTCGGATCTGGCGCGTGGATGGCCCAGATCGGACGAGCCCCGGTGAAAGGTCCTGATATGGCTAGAGCCGACCGATGGAGAGCCGAGGACCTTCGCAGAAGAGAAAGCTGACGAAGGATCAAGGGACCTTCGGAGTGTCGACCCAACAAGACGGCCGACACAGCCCTCGCCTGAAGCAGGCGAAAGCCCAGCAAGACGACGGACATAGCCTTCACTTGAAGCAGGCGAAGGCCTGGCAAGACGACCAACAACAAGATGGCCAACACAGCATTCACCTAAAGTAAGCACAGGCCCAGCAAGATGGCTGACACAACTTTTGCCTAAAGAAGACACAGGCCCGGTAAGATGGCCGACGCAGCCTTCGCCTATAAAAGGCGCAGGCCCGACAAGACGGCCGACACCGCCTTTGCCTGGGATAGGCGCAAGACGGCTGACACAGCCTTCGCCTATAAAAGGCGCAGGCCCGACAAGACGGCCGACGCCGCCTTTGCCGTATGTACGGAAACCGGGTCGAAGGAAGTCTTGGAACACTTTGTAGAGGGGATGGAGAAAAATAGGACAACACTAGTGGCAGGACAGCAACGACACCAGGCAAATGGACCCGATGGACGGGGAGGTTCAGTACGATTTCAAATACACCGGTAGCCCCAGGGGCATTCTTATACTTATGAGGAGTTGTAATCATACTTTATAAAAGAGACCCCTATTTAAGGGTGTGTTTGGACCAGCTCCTAAAGTTGAGTCATCGTTGTTTTGTTTGGTGGACTAAAAAATACTAAAAGAGGCCTTTTAGTCCCTTTTAGTCAGGGTGTTTGGTTCCAAAGTGACTAAAATGTGAGGCAGCCTGACTAAAAGGTGAGGTTTAGTCCCATTTAGTAACATTTGAGTAACTAATTGGCTAAAGCCCATTTAGTCCCATTTAGTCAATGTTTGGGTAAAAAGTGACTAAATGGGACTAGATTTAGGAGGTGGGGAGTGAACCGAACACCCCCTAAGAGAGTGCTTTTAAAGTATAGGAGACCAAATAAGTGCACCAGCACAATATAAAAATAACGAAATGACTTAGGAAAGGTAAATATGCAAATTGACTCTTTTTTCTCTTAAACAATCATTGTAGTTTCAATTTCTGAAGTTTGTCTTGATTTTTTTTTAAATAATGAGTCAATTTTTGGGGAAAATCGTCCATAGATATCCCAATAACTAGTTAATTTCACTTGTGTACAACATCATGACATTAAGAAGAATAATGATCTAGCCTTTTTATAGACCGCTTCAAACACGAAATATTTCATCACCTACTCTGAATCAATTCATTAAGAATAATCTATATACTATTAAGACCTTGGTGTAGCTACTTTTGTGTACTCCGGATGAATATTGGCAAATTGTGTCCTTAGATCCGTACACTAACTATTTTATCGTTATTTTGGCCATTGTACTATATATCGTTAGGGAATTATATCAATTAGGTCCGGACCCCATAATTAAAATCCTAAATCCACCACTGTGCTAAGGAGCTGCTGGAATGGGAGGACCCCATGAAAGGCGGGTAGAGCCCCACGCACAACAAAGGCGCGGCTTCTTTCATCGCATCCACCAGGGTGCCAACCTCGGCATCACAAGCTGGCTCGACCCATTTTCTTCCTGGGCTTAGGTGTTTCCACTGGATCCGTTCGTGTGATTTGCCAGAAAAATAAGTAGAATGTAGTTGTTCATTGCTAATCTGCACGCCTGCATGGATGGGTAATGCATCAAATAAAATGATGAGGTGAGTAACGTTTCAAATGAAAATTTATGCGGAAAACAGATTCCAACCATCTAACATAGATGTAGCAAATTAGCCACTATGGAACATAGGGAAGTCAATATTTAGGATCAGATAACAGAGTACAATATATCGATGCAACCATCTCAACCAATTACTACCGATGGTTACTGCATTGATTTAGAGCTGTGCAGAAACTAAAACAGAGCAAACCACCCACATCTATCTACATGTCCAAACCTAAATAAAGGTCAATCTTCATTCGGCGTTTCCTCATCATCAGCGTTGTTGCAATATCTCCGGCCATCTTCAATGTTGTGTCTTCATTATCATCTTGGTACGTAACATTACCTGGCCACTGGTTCCTGACACCACTGATGTCAGAAGGCACCGCTCTCGAGATCTTGGCATTGTAGGCTTTGGATGAGTGGACCTTATGCCCAGGATTCGTCTTGCTCCTTTTGGGGTTTCGTGCAATCTCACCAGCATATACTGGTAGGTCTGTTCATTCGCAGCATGCTGACCAGCAGAAGCACTGACCTTACCATTTCCCTGGACCGTGTTCAGGGTGCTGAGTTTTTTGGAAAGAAGGTTCAATTTGTAATTGTGAATGTATACTTCATAGGGACAGGTGAACCTGGTGGCAAAATGCTAGAACACGAGTTCCACACGAATTCAAGAGGGGTTCGATTCCGTGGTCATGCTGATCGCCTCGTCTAGTCGTCTTTGTGGAAGGAGAGGAACCGGAGGTTGTTCCATAGGGAAGCAATCTCCGCGCAGCAGCTGTTGCTCTCGATCTTGGACGAGGGAAGCTCTTCGCCGCTGCTGGTTTCCGGGCACTGTTGCCACTGCTCGCAACACCTGGATAGGATCGTTGTGTTAGTAGTTCATTCGCGCAAACCTCTTACGTAATCACAACCTCTTGTGCTCGGCGCAACGTATGCGGTGCTGGGACTGGCCGTTTGATGACGGCGACTCGCCACCTCTCGTTCGGTCAGCCGCTTTTGAGCCTGTTCGCTGGTAGGTTTCTGTGCTGATAAGTCTGGCTAGTGCTAGTTTGCTGTGAGAGAAAAACACTGTTGGCTGGCTGATAAGCCATGGCTGAAACCAATAAGCGAACAAGCTGTTTATATCAAACTCTATTTTCTCTTTAATGAAACACGTGCTAAGCAGGTGAGGATCTGAAAGATCTTTACCCCCAGCTTTTCTCATTCGCCAAAAAAAACAAAATGTTCAATCATATACTTTAGAGATCAAGATGTTGACAAAATGTTCAGCCTGCCCCTTTCTCAACTAGCTGCAACTCAGTTGGCAGAAACTCAGGGACTCATGCATGAAAAGCTAGGGGATGAAAATACTAATGATATCTGGAACTATACTGGGGTATCTTCAAAATACAGCAGCAAGAAAGTCTACAGTGTGTTAATTGGACATACTGAAGCCTCTCCACTGTTCTCTTGGCTTTGGGCTTCTAGTAATTTGGGTAAACACAAATTCTTCTTTTGGTTACTTCTTACAGATTGAACACAAGAAATCTTTTTGAGAAGGAAGAATATGGAAGTTGAGGACTATAATTGTGTTTTATGCAATGAAGGACATGAAGAAACGAGCTTTCATCTTCTCTCTGAGTGTGCCTTCGGTAAGTCTTGCTGGAATTCCATCCCAATTGACTGGAATCTGAACCTACAACCTTTGGATATGGTAATAGAAGCCAGGTCAGCTTTTGGGAGTCCCATTTTTAGAGAGATCTTCATCACTGCTTGCTGGACCATTTGGATGACCAGAAATGGAGTCATTTTTTACAATGGACAGATCAACATTAACATATGGAAAAGACAGCTCAAAAATGAACTTGGCCTTGTGTGCCTCAAGGCCAAGCCAGCAAGTCAGAACACTCTCAATTCTTAGAGAGAGAATTATTTGTAATGCAACTTCTTTTGTTTTTTGCCTAGATGCCTTGTAACTGTGGTTTTTCTTTCGCTCTGTACCCTTTGTACTTAATATTCTTTCATTTAATTGAAAAAGAAAAAAATATAGGTAGGGAATTCCCCTGCTTCGGTCAAAAAAAAAAACAAGTGCTAAGTGCGTCCTCGAGAAAAAAAAAAAGGGACAGACACATATGGGTGATCACCGGTCAGCACAGCTTGTTGTTGCTGGAGTCAAGGCTTTGGTGCTACATGCGGTTTTCCTGCTGGTGGCACATGTTGTACTGCAACTGAAATTCCAGTCTGCACCATGATCCAATAGACAGAATCAATTACACATGGGAAGAGTATGTAAAGGTCGTATTAATAACTACAAAATTTACAATAACACGCTATGGAACTTTTGAAGAATGACTATTTAGTTGGTTTAGTTATATTAAATCAATATGACATGAATCTGACCAGTTAGAGCTGCTGCAATTTATTGCAACCTGAGATTTTTTTTTACCTGTGCAATTGTAACATACAATAATCAGTTAAACATGCAGAAAAATCACAAAATCTTTCCAAAAGACCATGGGACACGTTAAAAGAGTAAGCAAAATTCATATTAGCAAGCGTGAATTTACAAAGTAACACGAACTTACAAAGATAATAATTTAGTCAGTTTTAGCTATATTAGACATTGGTGTGAGATTAACCTGACAAACTAGATGTACTACGACTTATTGCAACTGGAGTTTTCCTCTGTGTATAACTGCTATATGAAGTTAATCAGTTATGGCTGAATAGTACAAAAAATCTCTCCAAGACCCTGAATGTTAGGGAGAAAGCTGCTCTGTAGTACTATGTTCACTCACAGATAACATAATGACCAGAGTTTTGAGATACCCTTCACCTGATATAAAAAAAATAAATACATAGGAAGGACTTGTTTATTGATGTAACGTTCATCCTTAGATGTCTTTATAATTCCACAATTGACATAGAATGAAAGAAGGCATCTACACATACACTCATAGGCTGATAACAAAGAAATATAGCATAAGCACAACTCACAATAGAAGGACATAAAACGAGCAGCAGCACATAATCTTACTAGTTAGGAGTGCTGCATTTTATTGCAACCTGATTTTTTTTACTTGCGCAACTGTAATACAGTTAATCAGTTAAACTTGTAGAAAAAGTCACAAATCTTTCCAAAGACCATGGGTGTATGCAAACTTTGTATTAACACATTGAAAGAGTAAGCAATTCATATTAGCAAGTGAATTTACAAAGTAACGTGAACTTAAAAAGATAATTATTCAGTCAGTTTTAGCTGTGTTACAAAATAGTATGAGATTAACCTGACAAACTAGATGTATTGCAACTGGAGTTTTCCTCTGTATAACTGCTATATGCAGTTAATCAGTTATACTTGCTGAATAGTCCAAAAAAAATCTCTCCACGGACCTGGATGTCAGGGACAAAGCTGTTTCTATAGTCCTATGTTCACCCACAGAAAATAACCAGAGTTTTGAAATACCCTTCACCTGATATAAAAAATAAATGCATAGGAAGAATTGTTTGTCGATGTAACCTTCATCCTTAGATCTTTATAATTCCATAAGTACCATAGAACGAAAGAAGGCATCTACAAGGAGGCTCATAGGCTGATAACAAAGAATCATACGCATAGCATAAGCACAACATACAATAGACGAACAAAAAATGAGCAGCAGCACTGAGCAATACTGCAATACAGCTTGGCATGCTAGCACCAGTGTAGAAAATAGTTGGTTAAGAGAATCTTTTACTGACCATTTTTACTGACTTAGGATGTAACTTAGATATAAAATGTAAACATTGCAAACAAGCAACCACAAGGGCAAGTGCACCTGAATGATGGGTACAAAGTTTAAGCACAATAGCAGTATACCTTTTCATGTGACTTGACATGGGCTCCACCTTTCACCGGTACTAGAGGGGGCTTCCCATGCAAATATTTGGGGCTACAACTCCACATTAGATCACTGCAAAGGATCCATGTGCAACCTCTCATAGACTGGATTGGGCACAGGCTACCCAAATGGAAAGGAAGATGGCTGATCAGAGCGGGACGCCTCACTCTTGTAACCTCTGTCCTCTCCTCCATGCCAACCTACCACCTGACAGTGTTTCCTCTCGCCGCTTGGGCTAAGAAGAAGATCGACAAAATCAGGAGATCTTTCTTGTGGAAGGGGGAGGAGAATGCAAACGGCGGACACTGCCTAGTTAACTGGCAGACAGTTACCAGACCAAAAGACCTTGGCGGTTTAGGCGTCCCTGACCTGGAGAGATTTGGGCGAGCTCTCCGGCTGCGATGGCTTTGGCAAGAATGGGTGGACGATTCCAAGCCTTGGAGCGGCTCGGAGCTCCCATGTTCTGATGATGACCGCCTCCTCTTCAACTCCTCAATCATTATATCTTTGGGAGACGGTGCAAAGACAAAGTTTTGGCACCACAGTTGACTCGATGGACAGGCTCCTAAGTATCTAGCCCCGAACTTGTTCCGGCTAGTCTCAAGGACAAACCAAACGGTGCAAAAAGAGCTACGGAACAACAATTGGATGCATAAGCTAGGGAGGAAAATCAACTCGGCTACCCACATAGAGGAGTTTGTATCCCTCTGGATACGAATACAGGATGTGCACCTACAGCAGGGCGTCCAGGACACCATCACCTGGCGTTGGACCAATGATGGGAATTTCTCCACCTGCTCGGCATACAGAATCCAATTCAGAGGTTCGCTACCCCCTTCCGTAAGGACTTGATTTGGAAAGCGCATGTGGAGAACAGATGCAAGATCTTCGCTTGGATCTTAGTGCAAGATAAAATTCTAACGGCTCATAACCTACAAAAGAGAGGGTGGCCGCACCAACAACAATGTGTCCTGTGCAACGGTCCCTTAGAAACAAGCCTCCACTTATGCCTTTGTTGCCCTTTTGCCAAGGCGGTTTGGGGTCAAATCCTATCGTGGGAAAAGTTCACTCAACTGCAACAGCGCCTCCAGGTACACCCCACCCACATCAAGTCATGGTGGGAAGACGCGGCAGCGAAAGTGCCAAGATCTGAGCGTAGGCGGCTGAACGGGGTAGTTATCTACACCTTCTGAAATATATGGAAGGAGAGAAATAGGAGAATTTTTTACAACTTGATAGAAACGGTGCCGCAAGTAGCCGCAAGGATAAAGGAAGACATACACCAAAGGAAGAGAGCTCTTGAGTACGTTTAGCTCACATGTGTATGGGGGGAAGGGGGGATGAAACCTTAATCTCGTTTGTCCTTGCTTGTACATAAACTTTCTTTCCCTATCTTAATTGAAAGGCAGAGCTCCTGCCATTGCGTTCAAAAAAAACTTGACATGGGCTCTTAGTTTGGAGGCAATTGTAAATCTTTTAATAATGATGAAATTCATAGTGGTCGTACTCATATTTCAACAAGTATGGTTCTTCTATAGCATGACTTCTTTTTCAGTACTGAGTCGATGTTACATGCTTGGTTAGCGATGTTGGGGTTCAAGGTGACTAAAGAGGCAAAGTGTTATGGATTGTCTACGGTAGATGGATTAGCAGAGAGACCCCGGATAGCCGCCCTTTTCCTCGGGGACTATATTAGGGTTTCTTCTTGCTTGACTCTAATTGATACATGACGGTCCTTTTTATAGAGACAACTTACTTGACCCCGAAGGAATATCCTAATCGAATCAATCTAACTCATCCCTTTTCTAACAAACCAAACAATCTAATCTAATCTGACGCGTAATGTTCACGAGCTACAGTACCACGTGGCCCCTGGGCCGGCTCCACTTGCCATAACACAAAGACTGGAACGACACTGGACATTCAATGTGAAAGCTCACAAGCTACTGGCTGTCCTTTAAATTACGTAGAATAAGATGAATCTCAACTCAGGATGGATCACTTGTAGCAAAGAAAAGAAAGGAAGAAAACAAAAACAAACCAACCATGCCATTTCAGTAGTTATGGATAACATGAGTAGTATACATGGACATGTGATATGAGTTTTGCGTTTCAGTAGCCGAGTACGGCATCAGTATATGTTTTGCTCCACACTCGAGTTTAACACTTGATGTTGGTTGAGTGAAATGGTGGCTGTATGACATAATCGTACAGTAATTTGTTTTGGCATTCAGCTAGTGTGCTCCATATTCTCTGCTTGACAAGTTCCCTTAATGAGAAAAAGTATGAAACGTATTATTTAGTAAGAAAATAAAGAAAATCTCATTTTGTCTGCATAATCAGTTAAAGCACACTGGTTTAACCTAAAACAGAAAGGTACCCTAGTTCACTTATTGCATAGCCCATACATTCGTGAACCTAAAACCAGGGTTCAGATAAAGTAAACCACAACCCCGAAATTTCAGGAATTTCAGAATTATACATTTACTAATTAATGAGCTCGGCTATTCCTACTCAGATGGTTCAATTGGAATGAACACAGACTACCAGGAAACTGAATTGCCTTGAGGGCTGTAAACCACCAAGGAAATAGCTTTATTATGGTGGGAAACTGCCAAGAATAGAGGGCAAAGGAAATAGATTTCCTTGGCTGCCAAGGAAAATAGGGCCACATCTAGTTTGCCATACGGACAAGGAAATGTTGTAACCACCAAGTAAACAAGTTTTCTTGGGGGCTGCCGGGCTGGTAACCGCCAAAGTAATAGCTGTTTCCTTAATCCTGGAGCTGACTGGTAGTCCACACATTTTCTGTCCTCAGATAAAACCAGAAATAACAAAATCACATAAACATTAACATTTTCCGTCATCAGATAGATGTATTAAAATAGACATTAGCACCCAGAGAGCTTTCAGATTCAAGAATCATTTTCTTTTTTGATCTAAGGTATATGTATCTATCAAAAACTCGAGAGCTTTCAGATTAATATCAACCCCAAAGAGTTCATGGGAGGCAGTGCTAGCTCAAAGCAAAGCAGCATCTGGAGTTGATAAAACCATAATGTAGACAACATCTACCTAGTAAATTACATACATGTGTGCACATGAACACATCATACCACCCCCAACCAATCGATTCTGTTAAAAGGTCTGCTAACCAGGTCCATGAAATTTGCACAAAACCAACACATAACAACAGGATAAAAGATGAACAAAAATCAATCCACCTCTATCACCAGACTATTTGAGCTACAGAAGAGAAGTAAATAGGGCCACATCTACTTTGTCATACGGAGAAAGAAAAGTTACAACCGCCAAGTAATTAACTTTTCTTGGGGGCTCGTAAACCTCCAAGGTAATGGCTATTTTCTAAATCCTAGAGCATTGTTACTCATTAATGAGCTCGGCTACTCCAACTCACATGCTTCAATTGGAATGGACGCACTACCAGGAAAACGAATTACCTTGAGGGCTGTAAAACACCAAGGCAACCACCAAAACTGCTAAGGAAATAGCTAATGGCAGGAAACCGTCGAGCAAAGTCCGCCAAGAATAGGCAAGGGAAATACATTTCCTTGGTGGTTTTAGCCCCCCAAGGATCATTTCCTAGGCTGCCAAGGAAAACTCGTCACACGGACAAGGAAATGTTCTAACCACCAAATAAATAACTTTTCGTGTCGGGCGATAACCGCCAAAGCTCATGTTCGTAGACTACAGATTCAGCATATAGTGGTAAACAAACATTGCATTAAAATTTGGAAACACATAAAACAAGCACATGTGTCATGAATAAGATTACCGGTGTCAATTTGCAACTGAAACGATCTGAGCATGAACAAAAGGAACACTAGGAATAAGGATGCACAAATTGGGAGTTGCACAATGATGTGGCACTTTAATTGCTAGTACAGTTCTAGTCATGACTACACAATCTGTCAAACTAAACCATGGAATCCCAAAAACAAAAGGACCTATACAGAATACAGTGTGGCTCTTGGAATGAACCTATACAGAATATTAAAACCAGAAATAACAAAATCACATAGACCTTAACATGCTTTCCATCCTCGGTTCATTAAAACAAGCATTCGCACCTACACCTGACTAACAAGTAATTTCCTAAAGATGAAGAATCATCTTCTCCTTCGATTTAAACTAGAAGCATCTATCAGAAATTTGGGAGTTTTCATATTCACTTCAACAACCGCCGAAACCCCAAAATTTCGTGGGAGACAGTGTTAGATCAAAGCGAAGCTGCATTTGGAAGTCAACAGAACCGTAATACTCCTACAAAAAGGCTAGCTAGATGACATACATGTGTGCACATGAACACATCATACCACGGCCGAATGATCGATTCTGTTAAAAGGACTGCTAACCGGATCCACGAAATTTGCCTAACAGCAGGGTGAACGACGAACAAAAACCAATCCACCCCTACCACGAGATTATTTGAGCTACAGAAGAGGATTTTGGTTGCATACCTTCCGTCACAGAGTGAAAAAAAAGAAGCACGTTGTCGACCTGCCCCTTCGCCGTCGCACATAGTTGATCTTCCCTTCGTCAAGTCACCTTTGGTGCAGCTCCTACACAGACTCCAGCAATCCTCCCTTCCCCGAACGCCATCATCGATCTCCTCACTTCTTCTGTTGCCAAGATCTGAGAAGCTCACCGCGTGAGAGGAAACTCAGGAGGAGGAGAACCTTGCTACACGAGAACACCGTTGACCGTCTGTGGACGGAGAGACCAGAGGCGGCGAGGGGCGACGGTAGGCGGCGGCGAGGGAGGAGAGGAAAGTCGTGGTTTTCTGGGCCGGAGCCCTGAGAGAATACGCCGTGGGCTTTACAGTTTACAGCCCAAGGCTGGACTCCTCGTGACACCATTTCCAAACGTCAAACATTTTGCTTTGTTCTTTTTATTATTATACGAACCATTTGCGATGTAGTAATAGTTTTTTTAGGAGTTCAAAAAAAAATAGTTTTTTTAGGGGGGGAGAAAAAAGATAAAATTTATTATTCATCATGTGTTTTGTTTATTACAAATGTGCTTGCCTCATTAAAAAAACCCTCCCTCCCCCTACGAGGGGAAAAAAAGAGTACAGCACATTTTCTTATTACACACATGATGATTTTCCGTCTACCGTGTTTGGCCTGCATGGCCGATGATGGAGCTGACGGCGACGCCGGCGTGTATGCCGACGGCGAGCTTGTAGCAGTTGCTGACGCGGCGGCGCGTCTCGTGCATCTCCCTCTCCATGCAGCTGCTGTTGCAGAGGACGTGGAAGACGGAGCTGCTGTCGTAGGCGGCCACGAGGTGGTTTGCGGCCTGTACTGCCAGCACGGCCTCCTCCCACAGGCCCGTCGCCCTCATCGCCTCCTCAGCACGATGCCCGGTAGGCAAGCGAGCGAGGGCCTCGAACTCCGACGCGCGTTGCTTGAGCGCGGCACACTCGACCTTGCAGGAGCGCAGACAGAGCGCGCCGTCGACGAGGAGCAGCACCATCACCACGTCGACGCCCATGATCTGGAGAATGGAAGCAACGACACCCAACACGTTCTCCCACACAGCCATGACCACTCCTTTGGCTTTGTTGTAGTCTAGCTGCGCTACCTCGATCCGATGATCCGTCGTCGTCGTCCTGAATTGAAGCAGAGATCACAAGGAGAGAAAAGCTAGGGTAAGGTCGATGCATGCAAGAAAGAAGAAGGCATCACATAGCTTAATTAGCTAGCTCTGAACAAAAACAAACGCACAGACCAAACTATATGGAGCTGTTGTTGGCTGTGTTGTTACTACACAATGCTCGATCGAGTTCGTGTTTCCGGTTGTCTAGTAGTACGTACACAGTGCGTATATATTTATAGGACATGCATCGGCAATCTGCAGCACCTATAGCCGGCGGTCGCACCACTGAGAGATCTCAAGGGAACTCAGTGCATCTCAATAGAACTCAAGGGAACACACGGGTCATGAGCTAGCGGCCGATAATACCGGCCATGTCACTGGAACACGGTGCATGTCAAGCGATCCCAATGCAAAACAGAGCACACCGGTCCATCGGTCGAGAGCTGAGAGCATGTGTACGTCTTGAGAATGAAAAGTGCATGCTTGCATGGCTAAACCACTGATCTCAAGCGAAGACAGCGTATATCAGTCGATTTCCACGTAGCCTGATTTCACACGGAATTCGCCACTGATTTGCATTGCTTACGTAGCCAGATGCCATCAGGAAAGTTCAGGCTATGCAATCCATCAAATGGCACCAGCTAGCCGGCAGGCGGCCGCACCATTGATCTCACGGAAACACAGGGCGTGTCAAAAGAACTCAAGGGATGTCACTGAAACACGGTGCATGTCGCCGCAACTCAAGCCATCTCAGTGGAAAACACAACACTCCGGTATGTATGTGTCTTGAGAACGAAAACTGCACTGCACTCATGGCTGAAGCTGTGTGTGGTTGAACTTTTGGAAAATACTTTTTCTACCAACAACCAAAAAAAAAAAGTCAACCAAACAGGGGTGAAATCTAAAGCTGTTTTTTTTTAGAAGCAACTGCTTTCACATGGTAAAATTTTTGAAGCATTTCGAACGCTGCTTTTGACTCTTGGCTTTCTGCTATTCAAAATAGGTGAAAATAGAGAGTTATTTTGTAGCTGTTTTAAAGAAGATAGAAAGAAGGGGTAGCTTTTATACTTGTTTTATCCAAACCATCTACGGTTTTTTCACGACACATATATAGCTCACAGTAGCTCTCTGCCTGCCCTCAGTGATGTCGCCGCCTACGCAGCCGTCAGTCGATTTCGTGTACTCTGGAAGTCCATGACCATGACGCGGCTCGGCGCTGACCAAACCCTGGCGCACACGAATTCGCCACTGATGATTTGCTTACGTAGCCTGATGTCATCGCACGGAAAGACTCATCAGGGAATCTGGGAATGGATATAAGATATATATAACACGTGTGTATGTGTCTTGAGATGAAGGAGCAACTAGCAACACCCCCCCATCTCAAATGAAGACATGGGATCTCACACCATCTGAGAGGACATCCCACCAACACAAAAACGCAACTCGCCCATGCGCCGCCAACCTTCCTTGAAAGCATCCAAATACGCCTTCAGGTGTTTTCTGTGTGCTGTTATTAAAAAAACTTTTAATAACAGAATCACACATAGGGTGATGTACTGGTGTCGTAGTATGTACTACAGTGCTAGTAGTTCTCGTTTTCTCTTCTCGATGCTGCTGGCAGCAATTAGCATGCATTTATTTATGTCCAGCAGAGACGCATCAGTCATCATAGTACCTCTTTGCTTCTTATTCATAGATGACACTAATTACTCAATACTACTCCGTAGACATTAGTACTGACTAAGGCATCAGCATTAGTACACACAACTGACGAATGAGTGATGGGATTAAAAAAAAACCAGCGCCATGTTCGCTTGATTGATAAGCTGTATTTTTCGATCAATGAACAATATTTTTCTCTCGTAATAAATCAGTCAACAGTACTTTCAGCCATGGCTTACAGCCAAGCGAACAGGGCACAGATTGGGGGGCCTCTCTGCATTCTACTGATACTAGCAGTACAGACCACACTTAATCTACAGCAAAACCTAGGGATTAATTTAACATAAAAGCATCTAGGCCTCTAATTGGGTTTCGGTGATTAATGACAACACAAGATTACTATGACTAACGTGTGTTTTGCATAGACAATTTAAATTAGGTCATGGTAATGGCAATTGATTGGGCAATCATGGTAGTCATGCCCCTGACGATGAAATCGTTTCGGTCTTTAAAGGATGGACGACAAGGTTAAGGACGGACTAGTTCTAAGTATCGTTTGGCGTTGGAGAGACACTTAGAGTAGTTTAGGACTTTATTTTTCCTTTGGCCGTACTATTAAGGGGGTATGGGCTAGTAGCTTGACCTAGGTGAGTCTAGTGGGTTAGGTGTGGTGCACACTTGTCAAAACTAGCACTAGGTAGCTCAGGAATAGCCTTAAGATCAATTGGAGCAAACTTCATTCACATAGGATTTCGAGTTGGAAGTGAATGGAGAGTCAAATGTTGACCGGACGCTGGTCTGGTTGTGACCGGACGCTAGTGGTAGAGTCCGATCAGTTCATTTGATCAAGCTGAAGTCGTCTGGTTGCGACCGGACGCTGAGTGAAAAGTGACCGGACGCTGGGTGCCAGAGTCCGGTCAACTCCAGAGAGGTTCCAGAGCGGGAGTTTCCTGATCGGACGTGTCCGGTCAGTGCTGACCGGACGCTGGTCAGGATCCGGTAACTGACCGGACGCTGAACAGCGAAGTGACCGGACTCTGGGTGCCAGCGTCCGGTCAACATCAGTAAGGTTCCAGAGAGCGTTTTTCGTGACCGGACGCGTCAGGTCAGTGCTGACCGGACGTAGGTCAGACTCCGGTCAGAACTTAACGGCTCTTTGACGGGGATAACTGACTGGAGCGTCCGGTCACCCCACAGAGTGCTGACTCGGCCCCCCAACGGTTTGATTTGAATGAGGGGGTATAAATACTTCCTCCACTCATCCATGGGAGGTCTCTTGCCCATTTGTTCAGCTGAGAAACACTTTGAGAGTGCCAAGGAGAGCAAGAGCCTAGTGAGGTAATTGAGATTTGAGAATCCAAGATTAAGGTCCTCATTAGTGCAAGGAGAGTAGCAAGTGTGCATCCACCCTTCTCATTAGGCTTGTTGTGGTCAAGTGAGAGTTCTTGCTTGTTACTCTTGGTGATCGCCATCACCTAGACGGCTCGGTGGTGATTGAGAGTTTGATGATCATCCGGCGGAGTTTGTAGATGACCCAACTCAAGTTGTGAGCGGTTGTGGGTGATTCACCGCGACGGAGTGTCGAAGAATCAGCCCGTAGAGAGCACTTGATCCTTGCACGGATCAAGGGGGAGCTACACCCTTGCGCGGGTGCTCCAATGAGGACTAGTGGGGAGTGGCGACTCTCCGATATCTCGGCAAAACATCGCCGCGTTCCTTTCCCTACCTTTACTTTGAGCATTTACTTTTGAGCAATTCATTTTAAGTCTTTACATTCCTAGAATTGCCATGCTAGAGTAGGATTAGAACTTAAGAAACAAAACTTTTGTGTGGTAGAACAATAGAATCACATTCTAGGCACAAGGAGTGAAGTGGGCTAACTGTAGGGCTTAATTATTGCAAAGAATTTAGAACTAGCCCAATTCACGCCTCCTCTTGGGTATCTTGATCCTTTCAATTGGTATCGGAGCCTCGTGCTCGCTAAATTAGGCTTCACCGCCTAGAGAAAGATGTCTCATGGGGATGGACCTCCTCCTATCTTTAAGGGAGATGACTTTCCTTATTGGAAAATTCGTATGGAGGCTTATTTAGAAGGTTTAGATGTTGGAATTCTTAGAGCCGCCTCTCAAGGTTTCCCAAAACCTAAGGATCACACAAACCTTCAAGGCGATGAAGTGAATTACGAGAAATAGAATGCAAAGGCTAGAAACACCATCTTTAGAGGCCTTTGTAAAGATGTGTTTAACCGTATGCGGAACCACAAGGACGCCCATGCACTATGGTCGGACATTTATGCGCTCTATGAGGGAACAAAGAGTGAGCGTGAGGAACGCTATCATCTTATCATGAAAAAGCTTAATTCATTTGAGATGCTTTCTAAAGGAAGTGCTAATGAGATATACTCACGCTTGAATGTTCTTGTAGAGGAAGTTAATGGGCTTGAACTTACACAAATACAACCATACGATGTTGTAAGAAAGATCTTGAGTGTCCTCCTCATTGACAAATATGGGCATATTGTGACCGTGCTTCATCAAGGTGATCTTTTCACCGCTACACCAACTCAAATCTTGGGAAAGATCAATGCACATGAGATGTATATGCACATCACACCACAAGATGACTCTTCTTCCACCAAGAAGAAAGAGTTGGCATTCAAAGCTAGCCAAGAGAAGAAGGGCAAAGCAAGAGTTGATCATGAGAGTTCAAGTGATGATGCAAGTCTTGCTCTTATGGTGAGAAAGACCGCCAAGATGTTTAAGAAGCTCAACAAGAACGGTGTCAAGTTTGATGGCAAAAAGAAGAAATTCTTCACTAGCAATAAAAGGAAGCCCATCTCGGAGGTGGATTGCTATAATTGTAGAGAACTTGGTCATCTAGCACATCAATGCCCCAAGCCAAAGAAAGACAAATACAAGAAGAAGTACAAGGGTAAGAAAGATGACTCAAGTGATGAAGACAATGATGAGAAGAAGAAAAACAAGCCATATAAGAAGAAGGATTTACACAAGAAGAAGAAGAATGGCAAGGCATACACCGTTGGTGATTGGCTCACCGATATTGATTCATCAAGTTGCTCATCCGATAATGAAAGTGAGAACAAGAAGGTGACCGCTATTGTAATTGACTCTTCACTATCTTCACCGACACCACCGCCGGCATCCTCTACATATATATGCCTTATGGCCAAGGGTGATCGAAGGGTACAAAATGATGATAGTAGTGGTGATGATCATGCTAGCAATGATGATAGTGATAGTGATGATGAATTTAAATCACCTTCATATGATGATCTTGTCAAGTTGCTCAATCAATATACTAAAATTATGAGAAAGACAAGAGCTAAAAATGAAAAGCTAGAACTTGAAAATGACTCACTCCTAGCTAAATGTGACATAGCCTAAAAAGCTAGTGTTGAGCTTAGGGAAGAAAATAAAACTATGTCATCCAAACTCAAGGAGCTAAAATCATCTAAAAAGGAGCTTAAAGAAAAATATAATAAACTTGAGGGGATACATAATGAGCTCACCACTAGCCACAATATGCTAAAAGAAGAGTATACAAATCTCAAGGTTAATCATGATAATCTTGTTATCTCTCATGAGTTATTATCCAATGAGCCACATGATGCTACTAACCATGTTGTTAAGATTGATATAGTCACATCATGTTTGAGAGCATTGAGCAAGGATCTAGTGGCAAAGGCAAGAAAGTGGCCGAGACTGACAACTATGATGAGTATGTCAAGCTCAAGCATGAGAATGAAAAGCTCAAGAATGATCTTGAAAAGCTAACAACCACCAACACTATTGTGATAAAGAACCTTGATCATGATTATGATATAGCTCTTGAGAATGAGATGCTCAAAGAAGAGAACAAAAGACTCAAGATGGAGAAAAATCATGATGAGCTCTGTTTACACCAAAATTTGGGAGAAGAACATAGGAACTCAAAGGCTTCCAAGATTATGTCAATCAAGGGATCGATTGCATGAGGATCAATATCAGCTGATTTAGATGTGACACTGGAATTGGCTCTCTCCAAATGGCGTCAACAGATAACGATGATGAGCTACGGTTGGCATTGGGAAACTACATATCGGACTCTACAAAAGGAGAAAGATTAGGGTCCAAGTTATCTTAAGATAGGAATATTTTCCTTTATACCAAAGATGGTAATAAGTCGTACTTGAGTAGGATTCATGTTTAGGCTCCAGGTATAAATATTGGACCCTGGCTATTGTAAAGGACACACAATCAATCAAATACAAGTTACTTACTTTTTTTGGCTCCGACCAACCCTTAGGAGTATGAGTAGAGTAGATCTCGATGAGTTCTTCAGCGAGCAGGGCTGCATCGGTTCGGCCGACCTCCGGCTTGTCTATAAGTATCATCGTGGCTTATACTTCTGTTCTTATGGCTGCATCAATCCGTTCGACCTCCACTGCGACTCTAGTATAAGTTAGTTATCGACTCTTATCTAGTTCAAGTACGGCTGCATCGATCCAGTCGACCTCCACTGCTCGAACTAGATTAAGGTCAAGTTATCGGCTCTATCTAAGGGTGACGTCCTTCGGGTAGATTCATTAAGTTACCGATCTTGCTGATGTTCTTACTTTTATTAATGTTCAGCAACATCAACCTACCCGGTCGAGATCGATCTAGATCGGCCTCATATCCTTTTAGTCCATCGTTTACTTTGTTACATCATGATATTTCTTACTTTAAGCGACGTGTTACGTTTTATCGGTTGTTCTACTTCGATCTTGATCACGCATAGTACGTGGTTAAGGCACGAATGATCTTGAAGAGGTTTGCTAGCTGGTTAAATCTGATCTACGGTTCACTATTATGGCTGTAACGATCCAGTCGATCCCCACTGATAGCACTTTAGATTGGAGGATGCTAGTTGGTAGATTTGTTCTCGATCAGGCGCGACCTTAACTGTTTACTATGCCTGCATCGGCTAAATAGTCGATCGCCTATGCTTTAACGCCTACAGTGTATTTACATGATTCTGTTAAGCATGAATAGATCTGTTTACTTTAAAGGTTTGATTTGTTGTCTTTATCACAGCTGCATCGATCCGGTCGAACCCCACTGTTAGAGGTAGCAGGTTAGGTCTGATGAGTCCATAGGTTTGTTCACGCAAAATAGTCGATTGTTCACACACTATAGTTCCTTTTCACCTGAATTGGCTATTTTAGCTGATTCATCTGAGCCTTCACGTATAGCTTGTCTTGCGGAAATCCTATCGAGTGTAGATGGTTTTACGGATTCTTTGGTTTTAGTTTGTTATTATCATCATAGCTGCCATCGATCCGGTCGAACCTCACTGTTGATGGTGACAGATTAGATTCAGAGCGTTTGTAGGTCCATTTGCATTAGACAATCGATTCGTTTGCATGCTATATCTTTTTCTCGATTAGATTCATTGGCTCAATGTTTTATACTGGTAATATCTATCTAGCTAATGATCTCATTTACATCTACGTGTACTATACCTGCCAACATAAAATCAATTGCTATCTACGAGCTTTGCAGTCCGTAATAGCCGATTTCTGTGCGTATCGGCTATTTAGTCGTTTTTTCCTTCTGGCTGCTCCCGAAGCAGCACACTTAGAACTGTCTGGGCACAGACCAGCATGTTCCACCTTAAATTACTGATAAACTTTCTCTTCTTGTCAATTATAGGATCAAATTGACTGGCACATCTCGGGAGGAATACGCAGGATCGGTTATCCCTGCGTTGAAGCCAAGCGAATCTACAGCTCCATCAAGCAGATCCTTCCAGCTTGCTCGTGTACCGGTGTGATACGCGTTTTTGTGCCGACAAGCTCAAAGAAGAGAATAAGAAGCTCAAGTTAGAAAAAGAACATCTCAAGACCAGGTTGAGCAAATTCACAAGAGGCTAATATCTCCAAAGTGAGCTACTCATGAACACCGTAATGAAGATGGATAGAAGTGACATTGGGTATTTGGCACATCAAAAGAAGAAAGCTCAAGCACAACACCAACAACAGCACAAGTCAAAGCCAAAGCCAAAGAGATGTGTTGAATGTGGACAAGAAGATCACTTTACCCATGAGTGTCAAGCTCCACTACCACAACCCTTGCCCAAGTATGCTAGACCCTTTGCTTTCAATGCTCATTACATTCTTAGAAATGACTCTAGTGGAAAAATGAAAGTCATGTTCTTAGGACCTCCCAACAAGAATAGACCTAAGAAAATTTGGGTTACAAAGTCACTTGTTGAAAAAGTCAAGGGCCCCCATCAAGTTTGGGTCCCTAAGCAAGCTTGATCTCTTGTGTGTAGGTGAACTACAAGATCGGTGGAAGTTATTGGGTTATTGATAGTGGTTGCACTTAACATATGACCGGTGATCCTCGTATGTTCACCTCACTAGATGAAGAAGTTGATGGTCAAGAAAGAATTATATTTGGTGATAATTCAAAGGGCAAAGTTAAAGGATTGGGCAAAGTGACAATATCAAATGATCATTCAATCTTAAATGTGCTATATGTTGCTTCTTTGAGCTTCAACTTACTATCCGTTGGTCAATTGTGTGATCTTGGCTTTCAATGCTTGTTTACCGAGAAGGAAGTGGTTGTATCTAAGAAAGATGATGATCAAGTTATATTCAAGGGATTTAGATACACCAACCTATATCTAGTGGATTTCACCTCCGAAGATGCCAACTTGAAGACATGCCTATTCACCAAAACATCACTTGGGTGGCTATGGCATAGAAGACTTGCTTATGTTGGGATGAGCTCACTCAAAAAGCTTATGAAGAATGAATTGGTGAGAGGGTTGAAGGATGTGAAATTTGAGAAGGACAAGCTTTGTAGTGCATGTCAAGCCAGCAAGCAAGTTGTAAACACTCATCCTACAAAAGCTTTCATGTCAACAACAAGAGTGCTAGAGCTCCTTCACATGGACCTATTTGGACCAAAAACTTACAAGAGTTTGGGAGAAAATCTTTATTGTCTTGTGATTGTTGATGACTACTCTAGATATACTTGGGTGTTCTTCCTTCATGACAAGACCGAAGTTGCATCATGTTTCAAGAAGTTTGCCAAGAGAGCACAAAATGAGTTTGAAGTGAAGCTTAAGAAGATAAGAAGTGATAATGGAAAATAGTTTGACAACACAAACATTGAAGCCTATTGTGATGAAGTTAGAATCAAGCAAGAGGTCTCCGCAACATACACTCAACAAAATGGTGTAGTAGAAAGAAAGAATCGGACACTTATCACACTTGCAAGAATAATGTTTGATGAGTACAACACACCCAAAGCTCTATGGGCGAAAGCTATCAACACCGCATGTTATGCATCCAATTGCCTATTCCTTCAAAAGTTTCTTGGCAAGACACCTTATGAGTTGCTCCATGGGAAGAAGCCGGACGTCTCATTCTTCTGGGTATTTGGTTGCAAATGTTACATCTACAAGAAGCGGCAACACCTAGGAAAGTTTTGAAGACGTTGTGATATTGGTTTTCTTGTTAGTTACTCATCAAAGTCCAAAGCATATCGAGTATTTAATCATGCCACCGGCTTGGTTGAAGAAACATATGATGTGGAATTTGATGAATCTAATGGCTCCCAAGGAGCACATAAGAATCTTGATGATGTAGGTGATGAACCATTGAGGGAGGCCATGAAGAACATTCTAGTTGGAGACATCAAGCCCAAAGATGATGAAGATGATGTACAAGTGATTGATCCACCTTCTTCATCAAATGTGCCATAAGATGGTGATAAAAATGATAGTAGAAAATGAAGATACTCATGTCTCTCATGATCAAATGTTGGCACAAGCACAAGATGTTGATGCTTCACAACCTCCCCCTCAAGTGGTTGATAGAAGAAATTCACCTCTACTACAAGCACATCCACAAGATCTCATCATAGGGAGTCCTTCAAATGGTGTAATGACTCACTCTCAAAAACTTGCTTCATTTATTGAACATCACTCTTTTGTCTCTTGCTTTGAGCCTAAAAAGGTAGAAGAAGCTCTTCAAGATCTGTATTGGATAAATGCCATGCATGAAGAGTTGAACAACTTCACCCGCAATGAAGTTTAGACTCTTAAAGAGCGACCACAAGGTGCAAGAGTCATTGAAACAAAGTGGGTGTTCTGCAACAAGCAAGATGATCAAGGCAGTGTAGTGAGGAACAAGGCAAGACAAGTTGCAAAGGGGTTCTCTCAAGTTGAAAGGTTAGATTTTGAAGAGACCTTTGCACCGGTTGCAAGACTTGAAGCCATTCGTATCCTCCTTGCATATGCATCACATCATGAAATGAAACTATATCAAATGGATGCTAAAAGTGCATTTTTAAATGGCTTCATAAATGAACTAGTCTATGTTGATCAACCTCCTGGGTTTGAAGACCCTAGATATCATAATCATGTTTATAGGTTATCCAAGGCGCTATATGGGCTTAAGCAAGCCCTAAGAGCATGGTATGAGCGCCTTCGGGACTTTCTCATTCAGAAGGGCTTCACCATTGGAAAGGTCGATACCACACTATTCACCAAGAAGCTTGATGGAGAAATCTTCATTTGCCAAGTCTATGTTGATGATATCATATTTGGGTCATCAAATGAAGATTCTTGCAAAGAGTTTGGTGAATTGATGTCGAAAGAGTTCGAGATGTCTATGATTGAAGAGCTTATATTCTTTCTTGGTTTTCAAGTCAAGCAAATGAGAGAAAGGATTTTCATCTCTCGAGAAAAGTATACCAAGGATCTTCTCAAGAGGTTCAATATGGATTAATGTAAGCCAATCAAGACACCAATGTCATCTAATAGATATCTCGATCTAGATGAGGAGGTAAAACGGTTGATCAAACTCTCTACGGCTCTATGATTGGTAGCTTGTTATATTTGACCGCATCTAGGCCCGACATCATGTTTAGTGTGTGTATGTGTGCTAGATTTCAAGCTAGTCCTAAAGAGGCTCACATGGTTGCCGTTAAAAGAATACTTAGGTACCTTAAGCACACACCAAGCATTGGTCTTTGTTATCCCAAAGGAGCTAGATTTCAACTAGTTGGCTATTCCAATTCAGATTATGCCGGTTGCAAAGTTGATAGGAAAAGCACATCCGGAGAGTGCCATTTGCTTCGTAGATCACTAGTGTCTTGGACCACCAAGAAGAAAAATAGTGTAGCTTTGTCCACCACCAAAGCGGAATATATTGCCGTGGGTGCTTATTGTGTATAAATACTTTACATGAAGCAAACTTTGCTAGACTATGGTGTAGTTCTAGAAAAAATACCTCTTTTATGTGACAATGAGAGTGCGGTAAAGCTTGCTAATAATCTGGTTCAACACTCTCGCACCAAGTATATAGATATCCACCATCACTTTCTTAGAGATCATGTTGCTAAAAATGATATTTCACTAGAAGGTGTAAGAATCGAGGATCAATTGGCGGATATCTTCACTAAACCGCTAGATGAGGCTATATTTTGTCGGTTGAGGAATGAGCTCAATGTGCTTGATTTTAGTAACTTCACTAAAAAATGAGCTTGTGTTGTCCCTTGCATTGCATTGTAATATAATACATGTTTAATTTTTGGTAATGCACTTAGGGCTTGTCTAACATGGTTAAGATAACCGCCAAAAAGCGTGTAAAAAAGCTTAACCTTGGATCAAACTTGACAAGCAACTACAATTACTTTCAAGTATTACATTGCATGTCCATGTGTGTTGCTTTCTCATTTCTTTTTGGTTATCTTCCCATTTTATTGCCTACTTTCTTTAAAAGAATTATAGCCTAAGGCAAAATACTTTAAAAAATTGAGGGTTTGAGAGAGGTCACTTATATTAGTCCCAATTGGTGTTTATTTGGGTCTTATTAAAGTTGGGACTTGATTGGGAACATGCAGCGTGAAGGAACTTTGAAGATCTATTGAAAAAGGTCGACCGGACGCTGCATCGGACTCTAATTCTAGCGTCCGGTTAGTTCACAGGAGGTGAATAGAAGCAGCACCGGAGTGACCGGACGCTGAAACAGTATTTATCCTATGTCCGGTCAGATGATGTCCTTGTGTCCGATCAAGCGAAGAAGACGAACTCAGGATCTACCGGACTCTGGCTGCGTCCGGTCAGGGGTAATCGGACACGTCTGGTCATGACTTGAGAGGTTTTGGACCTCTCTGTTGTCGACCGGACTCTGGGTGGCAGCGTCTGGTTGGTGCCACCGGAGCGTCCGGTCAGTGGAAATCGTGTGGATCCAGAACTCTATTCCATTTCTTATCTGACATGGGGGGCCACCATATATATCCATACGCCGCCTTGACCTAGCAATGCCCTAATCGATCTCATGCTGCCGTGCCCTGACCCCACACCACCTCATCCAGTCTCCGTGCTCGTGCCGACCTTGCTCATGCCACCATGCCCGCCTCCGCAGCAACATCGCCACGCCCGCACCGCACTACTCCACCACGACCGAGCACACCAGCACCGCTGCCAGTGCCTCCCTCACCACAATAGTGCACCAGCCACGCCACTGCGCCATCTGCTTCATGCCGCCATGCCCCGCGCTACTGTGCCCGTGCCAGCGCCACTACCTGAGCCATCGCCGAGTCGCGCCCCGCACTGTCATGTCTATGACCACATCTGCCATTGCGCCACCACATCCATGTCGGTGCCCTAGTCTGCCTCTGCCACCACGTCTTCTCGACCGCCACATCGCAAACCCTAACCCTAGCTTTTGCCGATCTAGGTGGTGCCCCGTGGTTCATTCCTCTGCTGATTGGTCACCGGATCATTTGTTTTCGTTAGGTAGCAAGCCATCGCTTTCAATTTCATATCTACTGCTTGCTTCTTAGGGTTTCGTACCTCTAGATGAATATTGTGATTATTTATATATCGGATCTATTCTATCGTGCAACGAGTTGGTGCTTTTGTGGTTGTTTTTGTAGTTGTTAGTGAACTCGAGGCCAAGCCCGCGAGTATGGATCGAGGCCAAGCCTTGCGAGTGTCAGTTGACAGTTGGTTCTTGTCCGTGGCAGCAATTCTCTTTAGCTCTAGCAATGGCACATGTCAAGAATGCCAGAGGTGGTCCCGGTGATGAGGATTCAAGGCCTCCGCCTCGCCTGACTGCTCAGGAAAAGGGGAAGGCAAAGAAGATTACAACCAAGAAGCGTAAGTTTGCAGATGCTGAGATAGAGAGAGCAGCAGTAGTGGCAGCCGCTACAGAGTGAGTGGAGAGAGGAGGAGCTAGGAGTGGTGTCTGCATTGCTAATCAGTTGTCACCAGCATAGAGGGCCACTGTCGAGAGGGTTGAGAGTCATCATGGTAATCCAGCTGGGACTATCATGCTCAGAGGATGACGTGTCGCTTTAGAGGAGACTTCGCCTTAGGGGGAGACTATTGAGCAGCAGACACAGTCAGCAGGGCAGTCAGAGGATACTTAGCAGGCAGAGCAGACCGAGGAGACAGAGCAGGTACCACAGCCACAGCTTCGATGCTCTGGTCATACTCATACTCAGGTGACACTGAGGCCTAAGACACAAAGGAGGAGCTCTCATCCGCCTCCTAGACCACAGGGTCCGCTCTAGTGGTTCACCTTGACATAAGGGCAGCCACAGCCAAATAGGTGTAGCAGCCTCGCTTTGTGCAGTTTGAGAACTGGTTTTCGCCGAGGAGGGATGAGCGTGCCTCAGAGGGTTTCTATATAGTCTTGCAGGAGGATTTTTATCATGCTTATCTGAACAGTGGGGTTGCCTTCAGATCTTAGCAAGTCTACTCCATAGAGTCACTTGTTGTAGCTATAGGAGAGCAGATCCATGCACACATCTCATATCTGCTAGGGCTGACAGATCTTCTTGGATGGATAGGCCGCTATGTTCCGTCATGGGTCCATGAGTTCTACTCTTCTCTTTGGATTGACTCGAGGCATAGATTCATTCACTTTGCATTCAGAGGTTGTGACTACAGGCCCTAGAGCTCAAGGGTCATAGAGATTCTGAGGATTCCAGAGTCACTCATTCGCATTCATGAGGTTTGCTATGGATAGATTGAGCCTCCGAGATGCCCTCATGGCGGACTTATGCCACCTACAGACCTTGTCAGAGTCTGCTTCACAGAGCCATTTGGCAAGGGGTCGAGTAGGACACCATGTGACCTTACTCCTACTGCTTGGCTGCTTGATGCTATCATGAGGAGGACTCTGCTCCCGAGGATGGGCTACCACGAGGGACTGACTCACATACAGCTATGGCTTATGTATCACCTTGTGTCCTAGACAGCTTTTGATATTTGGGATCTGATACTTTCAGAGATGGAGGACACACTTGCAGAGGACTTTAGAGGTCATCGTTAGCTACCTTATGCTCACTAGATTACTTTCTTGATTCGCAAGGTAGTTAGACAGAAGTCTCCTGAGACGATGGCAGAGTACATAGGTGCTACTACAGAGTTTTTGCCATATAATGTGACTAAGATGCGATGTCATAGTCGACCGAGGTCACCTCACCAGCCGAGCCTTCGCCTAGAGGTGCCTAAAATAGCAGCCCAGTTGGATGAAATCATCAAGGGCATTGCAGCGACAGAGGAGGAGGAGCTTGATGCTCAGCAGGCGGATGTGATTAAGAGCGACCCCAGTGATAGCTCTGATGATGACTATCAGCCTATTCCACAGATGGCTCCTCGTCCACATGACAGTGAGGCCGGTGGCTCCAGCTCAGCTCCACCACAGCCACCGCAGATAGACCCCGCTCTTCTTGCAGTACTTGAGCGGATGAGGCAGGAGACAGCCACTGCACTTGCACAGGTTCAGGCTCGACAGGATGAGTTCCAGAGACAACAGCAGGCCATACATCAGCAGCAGTAGGCCATGCAGCAGCAGCTCATGATCCAGCAGCAGTTACTTAGCTTTATGCAGCATGTCATCACTGCTATCGGGGTTGCCCCTCAGTAGTCTACACCATAGATAGGCCAGCCTGCTCCTACTACTTCAGTGACTCCAGCTGTATAGCCTAGTGGGATTCAGAGTCAGGGATAGCCAGCTACTCAGTTTGCTTTACCTACAGAGCAGGTGTCCCAGTGGTTTGCTTCACCAGTGATAGCTCCGGGTCCTCACTTCACTCCTATTGTTATGGGTTTCACTCCACCTCAGAGTTCTTCTGTGTTAGTGACGGACACCCTTGTTTCTAGGAGTCTCGGTGCCACTTTTAGCGAGCTTACAGGGCAGCATACACCTCCAGAGTTATGAGTCCCTGTCCCTACCACAGTTGCTCTAGTTACCGGGACTACCGAGGTGCTCCCATCATCTGTTGCATTTTCTTAGCCAGTCATAGCGACAGCGGTAGATGTGGCTCTACTTTCTATAGTGATCCTTCTAGAGTGACAGGCTGCACCAGCTTCTGAGCAGACCCAGACTACTTCACCTTCACTTCTAGCGACAGAGGGCCAGACCGTTCAGAGTTCAGGGTCAGAGGATGATGCTGCTCAGTTCCAAATTTCTCACCGCACCTCAGCACCCGACTCGTCCACTCCCGTCTAGCCGACCGACCCTTAGGTTTTGGTGCTTGTCGCCAAAGGGGGAGAGGGATCGAGTATGTTAGATCTAGGGGGCGTTACATCTAAGGGGAGCTTATAATCCATTTCTTTTGGCTCTTTATGTGTGATACATTATGCATTCATGTTTACCTTCATGCATTGCATTATATACTTGTGATGGTGATACTTATGTGACATGTGTGCTCTTTACTTTGATTTATATATATGTCATGTCACTTGGTTACTCTGATTCAAATGAGCTTTATTTCTTGTACTCATTCTTAATTCATATCCTTTGAGTACACCATGTTGGCTTGGGTCATATAAGCATGTCTAACCCCTTTGTTCTTATTGTCGAAAGCTTATATGAACCAAACATGTTGAAAACCTCACTTATCTCTTCTACATACTCAAGGTAGTGTTGTCATCAATCACCAAAAAGGGGGCGATTGAAAGCATCTAGGCTCCTAATTGGGTTTCGGTGATTAATGACAACACAAGATTACTATGACTAACGTGTGTTTTGCAAAGGCAATTTAAGTTAGGACATGGTAATGGCAATTGATTGGGCAATCATGGTGGTCATGCCCCTGACGATGGAAATCATTTCGGTCTTCAAAGGATGGACGACAAGGTTAAGGACGAACTAGTTCTAAGTGTCGTTTGGCGTTGGAGAGACACTTAGAGTAGTTTAACACTTTGTTTTTCCTTTGGCCGTACTATTAAGGGGGGGGTATGGACTAGTAGCTTGACCTAGGTGAATCTAGTGGGTTAGGTGTGGTGCACACTTGTCAAAACTAGCACTAGGTAGCTCAGGAATAGCGCTAAGATCAATTGGAGCAAACTTTATTCACATAGGATTTTGAGTTGGAAGTGAATGGAGGGTCAAATGTTGATCGGACGCTGGTCCGGTTGTGACCGGACGCTGGCGGTAGAGTCTGATCAGTTCATTTGATCAAGCTGAAGTCGTCTGGTTGCGACCGGACGCTGAGTGAAAAGTGATCGGACGCTGGGTGCCAGAGTCCGGTCAACTCCAGAGAGATTCCAGAGAGGGAGTTTCCTGATCGGATGCGTCCGGTCAGTGCTGACCGGACACTGGTCAGGATCCGGTAACTGACTGGACGCTGAACAGTGAAGTGACCGGACTCTGGGTGCCAGCCTCCGGTCAACATCAGTAAGGTTCCATAGAGCGTTTTTCGTGACCGGACACGTCAGGTCAGTGCTGACTGGACGCAGGTCAGAGTCCGGTCAGAACTTAACGGCTCTTTGGCAGGGATAACTGACCGGAGCGTCCGGTCACCATGACCGGAGCGTCCAGTCACCCCGCAGAGTGCTGACTCAGCCCCCCAACGGTTTGATTTGAATGAGGGGGTATAAATACTTCCTCCACTCGTCCATGGGAGGTCTCTTACCCATTTGCTCAGCTGAGAAACACCTTGAGAGTGCCAAGGAGAGCAAGAGCCTAGTGAGGTAATTGAGATTTGAGAATCCAAGATTAAGGTCCTCATTAGTGCAAGGAGAGTAGCAAGTGTGCATCCACCCTTGTCATTAGGCTTGTTGTGGTCAAGTGAGAGTTCTTGCTTGTTACTCTTGGTGATCGCCATCACCTAGACGACTCGGTAGTGATTGGGAGTTTGGTGATCATCTGACGGAGTTTGTGGATGACCCAACTCAAGTGGTAAGCAGTTGTGGGCTATTCACCTCGACGGAGTGTCGAAGAATCAACCCGTAGAGAGCACTTGATCCTTGCGCGGATCAAGGGGAAGCTACACCCTTACACGGGTGCTCCAACGAGGACTAGTGGGGAGTGGCGACTCTCCGATACCTCGGTAAAACATCGCCGTGTTCCTTTTCCTCTCTTTACTTTGAGTATTTACTTTTGAGTAATTCATTTCAAGTCTTTACATTCCTAGAATTGCCATGCTAGAGTAGGATTGGAATTTAGAGAACAAAACTTTTATGCGGTAGAACAATAGAATCACATTCTAGGCACAAGGGGTGAAGTGGGCTAAGTGTATGGCTTAATTATTGCAAAGAATTTAGAATTAGTCTAATTCACCCCTCTCTTAGGCATCTTGATCCTTTCATAACAAACAAACAATAATAGGACTCTGATTATGTGTGCATAGCAAACTTTGATTATGTGTTATAATTTGTGTTTTCCTTGAATTGTGCTGTATATTTACTGATTATGTTTTCTAATTTTTTATTAGAGCTGCTGCAGGATGGGTGGCGGTGGTGGAGCCGCTGCGCAGCCACAACTAAAGCACAACAATAAAAAGCCTTTTCTGATCAGAGCAGTTTGCTTTTGAATAATACTAACATAGACCGTGCATGTGCAAATATTTTGTACAATAGAACTCGTTCTTGGTGACCTAATTGGATCCAGTGAACCTGCATATCTTGATGCCTGTGTTTTGAAAATTGTAATGTTGTTGTTCTATTATTAATTCGTAGCAAAATTAGATGCAGATCTATGCCAAATAAACAATTTTTTGCATCTTGTTGGTTTGCTTCTGATCTGGGTGTTGATTTCAAGTTTGGTCTTGCTGAGTCCTCATCGGCTTTCTCTTTCTGCTACGACGCCGCCGGCCGCTGCCGCGGCCATCTACGTTGCCGCGCTTTTTGTCTTTTTATGGCACCGGGTTTTTTTTTTCCTTCTTCTCCTTCAAGTATGCTTTATCTGTGTTGTCCTTCGGCTGGGAATTTGCCACGTCACTTTCCATGAAGTGGAAGATAACTACCACAAAAATCTTCCAGACATTTGTCGTACATGTGTTTTTTTTATATTTGTGCTTTGTTGTACCATGTGACGTGGCAACTTATGATTCATTGAAAAAGTGGAAGACAACAAACAGAAAAGTCTTCCACAAGATGTGTAGTCATAAACTATTTAAGGCCCTTTTGGATTGGAGGAATTTTTCATGTTTCTTGCGTTTTTCCTGTGAAAATGAGCTGATTCCTATGGAATTCCTGTGAGATTCCTGCGTTCCAAAGGATACCTTAATTATTCATTCATTGACACATGTAAGTACCGAGTAGCTAAAAAACATGCAAGTATATACAGTAGTAGTACAAATATGACTGTGTTTGTTACAGTACAAATGTACAATACAATGTACTTACTACATACATTCATAATTAAAAAACATATGTGGTACACTACACGTCTACACCATGAGTCCAAGGATAACATTAATTCGATCTTGACTCACGCGCGCGTTCTCCCTATGCATGTGTGTTGTCTTGACTCTTGAGATGAAAGAGTAACACCCGCGATGTCGAATGAAGACATTCCGTCTCACACGATCTCAGCTCGGATCACTTCGCGCCCACGAAGACACGCCCGACCCATGGGGCATGGGCTTCCTCCGATCCAGCCGAATTATTTGACCGTGTGCTTTATTACCGATCCGCACATCATATCCCCAGCTTCACAAAGTAAACTGAATGTAATTGTCATTGTTACTGTTACTGTCATTTTGGACTTACGATCCCGCCAGTGGCCCTCCGTGCGTTAAAGTTCTTTCCACCAAACTAAACCGAATGTAACTTTGGACTCGATGTGCTGTCTACTTCGCAAGTGTGAACACAGGCAGTCCCGGCCGCCCTCCATGTATGTGTGTTGCAGCGTGCTTGGAGCCTTGGCCCAATCACAGGCAAAGGCTAGTAGGGCACAGAACACCGCCAGGTCTAGAGCCCAAGAACTGACTACTGAGAACGTTGTTTAACGCTACCTTTTCCAGGGGCTGTTCGCTGTGCGCCTGAGTTAAGAAGAAAGCAATGCAATCGGGTTCTTTTTTATAGAAACAAAACCAGTACTTTATTACTAAACCGAGAGGGTACGCTTGCTGTCAGTTCAACGTCCCAGCAACACTAAGCTCGATGATCTTCATATTTAGACCCCGTTTGGCATGGCTCCGCTTCGCTAGTGAAGTCATTTTTTTCCTTCAGCTTAGTGAATAGCTCCGATATATGGAGCTGGAGCTATTTTGATAAATCGTTTGGTAAAATGGCTCCACATGTACAGCTCCTTAAAACATGCTCTCACATAACCACATGCAAAGTTCACCAGGACGAGGTGAAGCCATTATTTTTGGCTCCATCCCACCTCAAACTTATGTGAGAACACGATTTACAGGGCTTTCTAGGTGAAGCTGTTTGGCACAAAATGGCTCCAAGCGGCTACTGAAGCCGTACCAAACGGGGCCTTATACCATCTTTATTGACTTAGCATCTAGAAATGTTAGAAGAAACTTTTAAGATAATACATATCAATTTATTTGTTGTGGACATCATCTTTGTTGCATTTACAATGTTTATTGATAGTATATATTTTACATATACTAGTATAATAATATACATATTGGTTATTTCTTTGTCACAGAAAATATTGATCATCACCACCGGAAAAGCATTTGGTCATGTGTCTGGCAGTGGTAGTAGTTATCACAACTGGTTTTGGTACATCCAGTGGTGATAATGGAATCTCATAGGATAGGGAAAATTGGTTTCATAGCATCGAAAAATCACGACATTCGGAAAATACCATCGAAAGACGTCCGTCACGTGAAATACCACAGAAAGAATGAACCGTTACCTTGAAATAGCATTGTGTCACGGTGGCTGCTGTTGCCGTGAATCCCTCCGTCGAGACACCTTTCTTCCTCAATCCACTGGCCTAGTTGTGCATGGTGGCGTGCTCTGGATCACCTACGACGGGCTGCCTGTGCCTGGTCCAAGCGCAGCACCCGCTCCTGCAGCGCTCGTCATGTCCGCGACATGCGCCACGCTTGCCCTGCCGCGCTGCCAGCCACCGCACCTGTGAGTCATCCAAAAGCCACGCCCTCGCTCTGTCTCTGCGGAACGCCATGGCAATGGATGCCAAGCTCGGAGCCGTCGATCTGTTCTCGCCACCACCATTCCCCACAGTATGCACCACCACTGCTAAGCCGTGTGCCCCACCATCTCCGCCAGCATGTTCTCACCCCTGCGCACGCCAGCAAACAACTCCAGGCCAGAGCCACGGCATGTCGCCAAAACTGCTGCTCGCGCCGCCATGACTTGCTCTTGGTCCGCCATCGCTACTCCTGTGGGTGGAGACCACCAGCGCTTCGGCCAAGCGTACTACCACGTCCGTGTCCGTCTGGACTTCTTCCGACCGTGGCTCACCTGAATAGGGCAAATCCGCGTCAGGACGCTGGATCCCACTGCCGCGAATGCGCCATTCCTGCTGCTTGCCATGGCCGCCGCGCGGGGAACTCTCGCGGAAAGCTCCAACCGGGGCCGCCCCACCAAGCCAACTACACCGCCGCGTCCGCCACCACCGCGCGCACCTCCTTCGGCTAAAACTCCACCGGCAGCCCTTCTTTGCTAGGCGCCTCCGTCCTGCTCGACGCCGGTACTCGACACTTACCGCATGGTGAGCCGCCCCATCCGCTCCTACTCAACCCGCACAAGCTATGCCCAGAACAGCCCCTCTAGCTCCCCCACGCAACTGACGTGTACCCGCGCTGATCTTGTAGGCGCCGCGTTCGCCATTGCCGCATGCCGCCGCTGTCGCCCCTGTTGCATGTCGCACGGGCACGGCGCCATGCCCCTATGAGACATATCCGGTCGCCGCCGCTGACATCGATAGGTGCGGCTGGTCAGTCACCGCCGCCGTGCCCTCTCCAGGGCGAGTCGGGCTATACCCGTATGCCGGCGTGTGTGCTCTGTTTCTCTAAAATGGGGAAGAAAGGTGCCTTGACGGAGGGATTCACGGCAACAGAAGCCACCGTGACGAAATGCTATTTGAAGGTAACAGTTCATTCTTTTGGTAGTATTTTACGTGACGAACGTCTTTCGATGGTGTTTTCCGAATGTTGTGATTTTTCGATGCTATGTTCTTCCTTAGCACTACGCCAGATCTGATAATCACTGCCGCATCGGAAGCCCCCATTACTGACGGAATTCATACCGGAAAAGGCTAATCGACAGTGATGGGAGTAGGGTAACCTACCACCGCCGACCCAGCAGTGATTATGGCACAACACTACCAGTTCATCGAAAAAACCGGCAGTGATATGTTCAGCATCACTACCGGCTGGAGGCATCACCCGACAGTGATTATGGCACAACACTGCCGGCTCATCGGAAAAAACTAGCAGTGATATGTGTTAGCATTACTGCCGGGTAGAGGCATCACCAGGCAGTGATTTAATTTGTATCACTGTTGGGTTGACACTCAACCGTCAATGAAAGTTAATATATCACTGCCGGCTTAGCATCACCCCCGGCAACGAATTTGTGACTATCCTCGTCATCATACATTTATAGGCACACACTGTCCTCTCTGGCCACAATTACGTATACATGAAAGGTGTGTTCAGTTTGCGAAGAACATACCAATGTCATTTGGTACCGGGTTGTGAAGACATAATTTCTGTTTGATTAGACGATCGAGTGACCTCTGACTAGTACTTTGTCCATAATCAGCTTGTTCGCTTGTTGGTTTCAGCCGGGGCTTATTAGCTATGGTACAGTGTTTTTCTCTCACAACAGACCAGCACCAGCCGGGCTTATCAGCCCAGAAACCAACCAGCGAACGGGCCGAATAAAATCAGTCAGACATTCTTGAAGCGCCAATATGTCGTCATGGGTCAGCTCCCTATTACCTGACTGTAACACAGAATGGAAGAAGACTGCATTGTATTAAAAGAACATGGAGTGCAATGTACTCATCAGTTCAAATTTCTGAGTTGGTATTGATTTAATAAGAACCTGATCATGCGTCGCGCCTTCTATGATGCCGCGTATGTAATGCATGACCTAGAGAAGCAAGGTTTATGTATCGGACTCTTTTTGTGGTACCTTTCGTAAGCCCTATGAACCAGAAAGATTATTGTGAGGAATAAAATTTGTTAAACATATATACATTATGGGACATACAAATCCAACAAGCACAAGGAATCGAGCGATAGTTCTACTTATTCAGCATTGTTTACATGCTTGGTTAGCAATGTTGACAGCTATCTACATCATCGTGGGCCCCCCCCCCCCCCCCCCCCCCCCCCCCCCCCGCCCGCCCAATTCAAAAGGAATGGATTAGAAGCTCAAATGATTAGTTCAAATTTATTTTATCTTTTATTTAAAATTAAGTGTAGAACAAGTCATACTACAAGGAGATAAGGGATACCATTGGTAGCTGAGATGAACCAAGTGCTCACAACTTTATAATACACAAAATCATCCGGCCTACACACAACCAAGAGCCTACTTTTCCTATCTTGTCTTGCTGCTGCCTAAAGAAACAATATTATATATGGGCTTTCGAAGCCTAAAGAAACAAAGTTTCCTTTCACACACACGCGCCCGATCGGCTGGTTGTGCTGCTGCTGCAGACAAATCTTCGCTTGCTACGGCACGAGAAAAGTATGCAGCCACAGTTGCCCTGGCCGCGGAAAAAGGGCAGCCGAGCAGATGCGGGTTTCACTTGAGATGCCCTGGTTTCACTTGAGATCACTTGAGTTCCATTGAGATGCCCTGTGTTCCCTATCAGAAGAAGAAAAAAGAAAAAGATGCCCTGTGTTTCCGTGATATCATTGGTGTGCGACATTGCCGCCATAGGCATGAGAATAGAAAGTTTGTTTAATGCGCGCATCACGCATGCATTAGGTAGCGTTACTACTGTACGTGCGTTCCTTCTTTTCTTTTCTTTTCCTTTCAGAGCTAATAATGAGGCCTCTTTGCGTTAATTATATTAATTCTTGGATCTGTCTAGGCAACAATTGAATGTTTTGGCCTAACAACTGAATTCTGTGCTGTCTTATAGCTACATTTACACTGTCTTATAACTATATTTATAATGATTTCTTCGGTGTAATTTATTAGGATTGGCACGAGTTGGTGATTGTTCGTGGCCATCTCCCAGTGAATTTGTGAGGGGTTCTTGAGCTTATTCTCCGGCGGAGCGTCAAAAGCCACTCTAGTAAATTGCTCGTGTCATTAAATACCCTCATTTGTGTAAATTCTTGTGACACCCTTGTGTAGGGCTAGGCTTGTGACGTCTAATAGCTCGTTGAACCACCAAGTGAATGGTCGACACAACGGGGACTAGCTTGCCGACAAGTATGTGAACCTCGGGAGAAAAATTGTGTGTCAATTGTCTCCAATGGATTTCATTTGGTGATCATCTATATTGATTGATTGTCTCTTGCCATGTCAGTATACATCTCTCTACACTTGTGTTTATATTTGTCATTACTTTTGTGTAGTTAGCTGTCTTGTGTAGTGTATAATTAGTTAGCTAGCTTAGCTTCCTTGTTAGAAGTAATTAATTCTTGCTAGCTAACTAGTTTAGAGAGTAGTGACATAGCTCTTGTGTGCATAGAGATCATACTTGACTAGAATTATGGATATGTTGCTTGCAACCCTATTAGAGCTAGAGCAAAAAGCATAATTCGCCATTTAGTAGTCTAACCATTTGCTCTAGTGTTTTATAGAGAATTTTTTTAGGCTATTCACCTGTCGGTACGAAAAGTGACCAACAAGTGAATATTTGTAGTTTTGCCGTACGTTGTGATCGGATGTGGCCTAGCACTCAATGACATAGGGTTTATACTAGTTCAGGCAACGTGCCCTACGTCCAGTCTCAGTCGGTTGGTGACTTTATTCCTGAGCCCAGGTGCTCGAAGTTTGCTGTGGGGTTACAAATGAGTGGGAATAAAATGGGGGTGTTAGAAGTCCGGTCGGACTCTAGACCAAAGGGCCAAGAGTGACGGAAGCTCCTACGTGCACTGAGTATTGGAACATATGCTCTGTGTAGCTTTAGAGTTCTAGAGCTGTGGAGCTGTTCGAGTGCTCAGCGTGTCTAAAGCTAGCAGAGAGCGAGTCGGAATGAATCGTTCGTCGTCCTTTTAAGAGAGAGCGCATCCCCTTTTATAGACGAAGGGGATAGCCTTACAAGTTTGGGAGAGAGAGAGTATGTGTGCCCTAGTCTTGTTGCCCACGTCGTCGGGTACAAGTCAGTTTATCGGCGCCCACAATACTGTTGACGCCCAGATGCATGTGGCAGGCTCCATCATGTTCTTCTGGTATGGCAAATGTCGGCGCCTACCATACTATAGGGCAAATATCGGCGCCCACAACACTGTTCGTGTTCTAACATGTCTGGAAGGTTGTAAAGTACCCTTCTGGCATGGCCTGACAGTACTATCCTACATGTGTGCAGGGTACGGTCCTCGGTATTGCGGTTTGACTTGAGTGCCTTACTTTATCTGCTCCGCCTGATTTCTTGGGTCCTCACCGAGCGGGCGTCCCCGACCGGTCGTTCCCAGTTGGCTCCGACCGCGCCAGTCGGAGAAGAGCCGTAAGCAGAGGTTTGGTGTATTCCCGGTCGGAGAGGCGGGTCAGAGTCGGAAGCGAGCGTCGTCCCCTCCTTGCCTAGGCCTTCCGGTCGGAGAAGCAGGTTGGAGTCGAAAGTGAGCGTCGTCCCCTCCTTGGCCAGGCCTTCCGGTCGGATAAGCGGGTCGGAGTCGGAAGCAAGCATCGTCCCCTCCTTGGCTAGGCCTTCTAGTCGGAGAAGCGGGTCGGAGTTGGAAGCGAGCGTCGTCCCCTTCTTGGCCAGGCCTTCCGGTCGGAGACTGGACTGCTCTTCTGGCCTGTTGTTAGGTATCTAGGCCGGCCTAGGAGTTGCGCGTCGTTTGTAATGTCGTCTGCTGGGCCGAGCTTTTGCTGGAAAGCGGGCCCATTAGGGACCCCGGGTTTACGAACCCGACAGGAGCCCCCGAGCCCCCGAGCAATTCGAGTAGAATCGTCTGGGGGATTTTTCGTTTTGTCAGTGGGTGCACGCGAGCGCACCCGGTGGGTGTAGCCCCTGAGCCCCCGGGCGATTCGGGTAGAATCGTCTGGGGGATTTTTCGTTTTGTCAGTGGGTGCGTGCGAGCGCACCCGGTGGGTGTAGCCCCCAAGCCCCCGGGCGATTAGGGTGAAATCGTCTGGGTTTTTTTTTGGCTTGCCAGCGGGTACTCGCGAGCACACCCGGTGGGTGTAGCCCTGAGCCTACGTCCGACTGGTGAGTCGGTTGGACGCTGAGTATCTTGGTACTCTTTCCTAGGGCCGCAGACTCCTGTGTTTCTGTCGTGTGGGGGTGCTCGCCCATATTTGTCCCGCCCGTGACCTACGCGGTCGGTTGTTTTCCCGAGTCAGCGTCAGGCGACCTGAGCCCCTGAGTCCCGTTTGGTTCGGTAGGGGTTGGTATAGTTCCGTGCGTTACCCCGTCCACGGTTTCCGCAATCGGAGGGGCTGAGCTAACGTCGCTTGCCTCGATGGCTCGAGTGACGCGTTCGGTGAGCTCACTAACGGGCGCGTTCGAGCAAAATCCGGGTACATCGTTCGTAATGGGGTCAGCATAGCCCTCATGTGGCATTCCACTGCTCTTAACCCGCCTCCCGGTAGATGCCCGGGTCATTCCGGAGACCAACTCAGATGGCCCACTGGCCTCTCCTCGATGGGGATTCTGTGGGCATGGCTCGAGATTAGGATCGAACTAGAAGGTCGAGATGACCCTGTCTGCTTCTGAGCATATAGGGCGAGGCCCGCTGGGGCTCATCTGTGTTTTCTCCCCTGGCTCTGTTTGATGCGAGGCGGCCTTGAGCCTTCGCGAGTCGGCCTTCGAACCCTGGTCGGTCGTCGCTCATGTTGAATGAGGCGACTTCCTCTTCGTGACGCAACATGAAGCGTTATGATGCATTAATTGCATTATGCAATGCTTTGGATGTATGGGATGAATGAATGATTGTATGAATGAATGTGTGAATGCGTGTATGATGAATGATGAATGAATGATTATGCATTTAGAAAATAAAATAAAGTATGAGGATTTGGTAAAGTTACCTTGATGACTCGAGTGACGGGTTTGAAGAGCTCTTATCGGATATGTCCGAATGGAACCCATGTCCGTCGTTCGTGACGGAGTCGGTGTAGCCCACATGGGGCATCCCACTGCCCCTTACCTGTCTCTCGGCAGTCGCCTGAGCCGTCCGATTGACTTAGATAGCCCGTTGGTCTCTCATCGATGGAGATCCTATCAGTGGGCCCTCCCAAACCCTGCCTAGGAAGGCAGAGGGTCATTTGCATGCAATTGCGCCTTGTTTCCTACGCCTGGGTTGTGGTAGTGGTGGGCCCAACCCAGGCCACGTCCCGCTTTAACTAGGTGATGTTTCGTTGGGCAGGGTGCATCCTATCAGTTAGGGCGCGTCCCATCGCATGCCTATTCGCATTTAAATAGGGCAAGGGAGAGGGTTTTTGTCCCATTCCTTCACCTTTCTCCATCTGCCGCCCCTCCTCCTCCTTCCTTCTTGCCAAGCGCGTTCGTGCGCCTCGGTGGTTTCTGAGAGAGAGGGGGTAAAGCGAGGGAGAGGAGAACTCATAGATCCGTTCGTGAATCCGGAGCGCGATGTCGAACTGGAGGCCATCCAACGTAGATGAGACGGTGCTGGCCGCCTTCGTCGAGAAGGGGCTGCTCCCGCCGAAGGAGGTGGCGCACTGGAGGGCTCCTGCGCCGGGGGAAGCCGTTCCGCGACCTCGGGCCGATGAGGTTGTCTCCTTCCTCGCCTTCCACGAGCGCGGGCTAGGATATCCCGCGCACTGGTTCTTACACGGGCTCCTCAACGAGTGGGGCCTGGAGCTGCAACACCTCAATCCGACTGGGGTGCTGCACGTTGAGGGCTTCATCACTGTCTACGAGGCCTTCCTCGGGATGGAGCCGCACGTGGACCTATTCCGGCGAATCTTCACCGGGCGAGCCCTGTCGGAGGGGAAGCCACCCAGGACCGCGCCGGTTGGGGGCTTCACCCTGCAGAAGAAGCTGAGGCCGTCGGGCTCCTACCCTGCGTACTCCTCCTGCGACTCTAATCGGGGGTGGCATGGGGAGTGGTTCTACATCAGGAACCCAGCGGAGGCGCCGTTCCCGCCGTTCACCGGAAGAAGGCCGGAGAGGCGGGAGAGCTGGTCGTGGAGGCGGGAGAGTTTGGTGCACATTTCAATGCTCATTTTCATCTTCTCCAACTCTGTTGCAACATCAAGAGCGAAGGGAAGTTACTATGCAAAGCTCAGGGCCGCTGATCACTCCTCCCGCCCTCCGGTTCTGGGAGATGATCAAGGCTTGTCACATCGTTTATCATGCTACACAAGTTTACGGCCAATTGGTAAAAGAAAAAATTACATTCTGGTGCAGGTCTTACTTATCCCGCACCTGGAACGAGTGGACATGGTGCAGGTGATCCTTCTTCCGCACCCAGAATGAGTGGATATGGTGCAGGTCATCCTTCTTCCACACCCGGAATGGGTGGACATGGTAAACGCTAGAAACTATACTCTTTCTATTTCTTAACCCACAAGTGTATATAAATGATACTCCTAATTGTTTTTTCGCTCATGCAGGTGGTTTCGGTGGGCAGCAATATGGCACTATGTTGTGGAGGCCATCGTACGCTTGGACACCAAACTGTTAGTTTCTGAATCTCACCACCCCCAGCAAATTAATTGATGCAGCAGATCATAAGATTTGTTGTTCACTTGCATTGCAGAACGTTGGACATCTGGTTTGTCTCCAACCTATCTGGGACAAACAAATGGCAGTAATCGAAACTTTCTGGACCAACAACAATATAGTGTAAGTAGAAATCAAATTCAGCAGCTAATCATGCATGTTGTCTTGCCAATCTCATGACGTAAAATAAGAGAACACGTTGGTTTATTAATTTTGCATTAGGTGACCACAAATGATCTGTTACGTACACTACCTCCGGTAAAAGGTAGTTGACACATTTGACTTTGCATTGCATGGTCTTTAATTTGGCATGTATCTTTGACTAGTAAGTTCTTATAGAATATATTCTGAAGAGATTTTGATGTATTTTTAGCACAAATCAACACATATCGAAACTAAATAATTAATTTAATAGTTATGATGCTTGTAGTATAAGGTTTGACTGAATCTTGTTGTAAACAATACTATGTTTTTTTGTGGCCGAGGCACGTAATATCTTTTCATGTCATATCCAGGAAGGTTACTCTGTCCCCAGTGAATACAACAACGCATATGCATATGCTGCCGGCGGCGAACAAATTGAAAATACATGTAAGTTCTTTTTTTTTTTATCAATTCGAGGGTGGAGGGATCCCAGAGGCTAAGTAGAGGATCAGAGGGGAGGACTACGGGGTATTACAGCAGTTTTGGAAGAAAGACCTACACTGTCTAACAAGCAGTTTGTTTTGCAGATGGCCCATATGGATATGGTACCGAAGGAGTGCTAGTAAGGAACAGTAGACCTGCTCTTATGCGCAGGCCACATCAGCAAAAACTTGCTGACAGTCCCTTGTACACACCAATAAATAGTAGTATTCTGTTTGGGTGGTGCGAGTATCTCATCAATGATCATTGTTACGGTGCGATGGTGGGGTTGAGTCATCAGCAAGCCATGAATAATGACAGTCCAATAATGAAGTATTGCAGACGGGTTGGGAGGAGACTACACAGCAACAGTCCAAATTGGCGGATAATCCTTATCAACAGTCATGCTGCGGTGAAGAGGATAAGCCAGCAGGCAGCAGCAAGCAATGATCTTCTTGATATGATCAGTAAAAGTCGTTTAACTACTGGGACGAGGAGGAAGACGGGATCTTAGGTCGTCAATAAGCCGGAGTACGTCTTCGATCCTTGCTTGCACCCTTCTTCATTCCCACACGCAACACACACACTGATAGACGATGCTTCTTATGTGTCTTTTTTATTTTCAGGCCATCATTATCAGTACTAATTAACACTAAGCTGCAGGAAGTAAAAAGCCAAGCTGCTTCGCTTGGCGATGACAAGACTACTCAGGCAAGAGATTGTCGAGTTCTCGTCCGTCCTCGTCGACGCTGCTACCGGCCACCCCAAGTCCACCTTCCACAAGTATGTCATCCCGACAGAAAATCATGTGCTGAGCGAGTACTGCAAGAATTACAACGGCATCAACCATCAAGCAGAAACATGTGACACGAAGTAAGGGCGCCCTGACGCTGTCCGAGGCGCTGAAGATGCACCAAGCCTGGATATATCGAGGTTGTGGCGGTGGCCTGAACGTGAGCGTAGTGGTGACGTGGGGCAACTGGGACTGCCGCACGATGCTGAAGCAGGAGTGCTTCCACAAGAACTTGCCCATCCCTGACTACTTCACCCAGTGGATCAACCTCAAGACACCCTTCGCGGACAAGTACGCAACGGCTACTGGAGGAAACCTGTGAAGGCGGCGTTGGAGGCTACGGAGGTGCTGGAATGGGAGGGCGCCATCAAAGGCGGGAGGAGCCACGCGCGCAACAAGGCGCGGCTTCTTTCATTGCTCATCCACCAGGGCGCCAACCTCGCCATCACAAGCTGGCTCAACCCAGCTGCTGCACCTAATAATTAAATTAAATCCCTCGAATTAATACTACTGTAGTAGTTTCTCTTAATAATTCTCAGCTGATATACATTCAGGCTGCTGGGGACTGCTCTGCTGGAGACGCTCTTATTATCCCCGTAGTGTCGAGTTCTCGTTTCCTTTTGAGGTGGTTTGCGTAATAACTTTTTGATTTGTCGTACCTCTGTTGTTGGCTTGTATCTTTTTTAAAGGAATTGTTGGCTTCTCGGCTAAATTGTTTGCCTTAATTGTTCCAAGTAGCCTCGTGATGATGAGTTGATTGTGTTTCATGACCATTTTCTTGCTGGGCTTAGTTTTCCATTCGATACTACTATGCCAAATTTTATTTTACAAAAATCATCAGCTCACACCAGCCTGTTTTACGAAGCTGGTGTGGTTATGTACATCTCGTCTCAGGGAGTTGAACCTGATGTGGGAATGTTGCTGGTCAGCCACATTGCTGGGAAGAACTCTTGTCTTGAGCGATTTGCCGCTCGGCGTCATCGCCAGCGTGTATGGCACCTCCAATTCTCCATGGAGGAAGCCACAGAGCTGAAGAACAATATAGAAAGCATGAGCTCGCTGTCTTTACTCCTGGTGACACTGACACCTATTCTCAAGGTCATGTTGGCAGGGACCAAGAGTAGGCAGGCCACCTGAGAGTTATCTGCCTAAGTAAGTACTCGCAGACTGTAATAAAACAAAGCCTGTTCATGGTTAAACTGCATGGATGAGTCTTTCATAACTACATAGCTCGTCAAATAAAACAATTGAACTGAAGTGAGCAACGTTTCAAATTACAACTTGTGTCAAGGAAACAGATTCCAACTTATCTCATCACACAGATGTGGCAATTGGTCACTCTGCCGCATGGGGAACCGAATATTCAGGAGCAGAAAACAGAGTACAATATATCGATGCACGTTTAAGGCTAAACTGTTCTGACACTCTGAGTGATTTGCCAGAAAAATAAGTAGATTGTAGTAAATAAAACATGTTTATGGCTAAACTGCATGTCTGCATGGATGGGTGTTGCAACTACCTAGTTCATCTAATAAAATAATGAAGTGAGTAACATTTCAAATGAAAATTTATTCCAAGGAAAACATATTCAAACTATCTCACATAAATGTGACAATTAGCCACTCTGGAACATAGGGGAGTGAACCTTTAGGAGCAGATAACTGAGTACAATATACCGATGCACCATCTGAACAAACTACTACCTAAGGTTAAAGCTTGAAATTCCCCCGTGACTGCATTGGTTTAGAGTTTGCAGAAACTAAAGGGTAACAGACCACCTCATATATCTACATGTCCAAACCTATATAAAGGTCAATCTTCATCTGGTGTTTCCTCATCGTCATCATTGTTGCCATATCTCCAGCCATCTTCAATGTTGTTGCCTCCGTCTTCTTCGGTCTCTTCACTATCATCTTGGTACGTACCTTTACGTGGCCACTGGTTCCTGACACCACCGATGTCAGAAGGCATCGCTCTCGAGATCTTGGCATTGTAGGCTTTGGATGAGTGGACCTTATGCTTGCTCCTTTTGGGGTTTGGTGCAATCTCACCAACCTCGGCATAGTTATACTGGTAGGTCTGTTCATTCGCAGCATGCTGACCAGCAGAAGCACCGACCTTACCATTTTCCTCTTGACCGTGTTCAGGGTGCTGAGTTTTTAGATGAAGGTTCAATTTGTAACTGTGAATGTATGCTTTGTCACAACCTTCATAGGGGCAGACATATGGGCGATCAGCATAGCTTGTGGTTGCTGAAGTCGAAGGCTTCTGGGCGACACGCGGTTTTTCTGCTGCTGGCGCTGGCGCATGTTGCACTGCAATAGGAGTTCCAATCTGCACCATGGCTCAATAGACAGAATAAATTACTCAAGGGAAAAGTATACAGAGTTTGTATTGACAAGTGTGATATATTTATAATGTAACATTATGGAACTTTCCAATGCAATGATATATCCTTCACGTGATATAAAAACCAGATGTATATGAACGAATTGTGTATCAACAAGGAGGCTCAATAGGCTGACAGCAAAGAACTATATGATAAGCACAACATACAATACAAGGGCAAACTGAACAGCTGCACAGAGCCATACTGCAATCTGGCATGCCAGCACTACGGTCTACAAAATATTTAGTTAAGAGAATCTTTTATCATTTTTTTACATATTTCACATGCGGATCTAGGACTCAGGATGTAATTTAGTTATCGTATAAAAGAACAGTAATATTGAAGCGAACAATCAACCACAAGGGTAAATGCATCTTGAATGATGATTACAGAAGTTTAAGCACAATAGCAGCATACCTTTTCATGTGACTTGACATGTGCTGCTAGTTTGAAGTCACTTGTAAATCTTTTGCCACATGCAGGGAAAGGGCATATGTGATAATTCTCCAATGCATGTGTTTTCAGGTGTGACCGTAAGTTAAAATCCAATGAGAAGGCCTGAAATTCAAAACATTTGTTTGTTTGAAAATGTAAATGCACTATAGCCAAAGACACACGACTCTAAGAAAAGATATCCATTCACATTAAAAGAAAGGAACTGCCAAGGACCAGTTGGCTAGAATGTTTGGGGTCAGGCCACCATCCTATTGTCCCCCAAATGGCCTTTGAACAAGGCTGGGCTAGGCCTGCTACCGACACCCAGAAAAGAAAAAGGCTGGGCTAAAGGCCCTATTTTTTGAAGGAAAATAATTATTTCAAACAAGTCATTCATGGAGTCATGGATGTGCACGTTGGAAGTTTTTCATTGTATAAGGCCCAAAATTTAGCCACAAGTTCGGGAACACATCAACTGAGTACTTGAGTATACAAACATACAATGGGGCTGGATGCATCTACTGAAGTCAGATTAGAGATTAGGTTGAACTAAAAACATCAAAGGAACATCTTGAATTACAGAGAATTAAAATACCATATGACAGTTCACCATTCGATACAACATTTGCTATGCATGGATATCTACAACTCCGAAAAGGTAAGGGGTGTGGTGATGGTTGAAAGCAAAAGAGCCACAGTGCACTAGAAATCCATGATACCTTATAAGTGCATTGCTAGAGAGGGATGAGGTGATTACCTTACCACAGCCTGGATGTGGACAGACAAAATCCTTTTGTCCTGTATGGGTAAGATAATGTCTCTTCAACTTGGAGCTATCAACAAATTTCTGCCAGATAGAACAACAAAGTAGTTAGGGTCTACAATGACAATTTGAAAGTTCTCGCATACATAATATCTGACGTGTGGTTTATAAGTAATTAAGACAAGACAGAGCAAAAGGGCTGAAAAGTTGAATGTATAATTTTTGTTTAAGGCTTCGTAGTATGATAGGTACCATCAAATTCAGTTATGATTTACTTTGCCATTAGTTGTAAACTTGTAATGCAATTAAGAAGTAAATCTTAGAAAAAACAATACAATTATAAATAACAGGAATGCTCAGGAACTCAGGATAAAGACTGGACAGGTACATCCTGAGTGATAGAAATATTCAGTATAAGGAATAGGGAGTGGTAGACATATTCAGTTAAACAAGAACATCTCGAGATGTTTTGTGTTTGAGAGCAGATAACTACAGCAAGGCTCAAGTGCATATCATAATAACAAACAATAAGTATGTGGTACTACCGTACTAATGCTCGTTCCGACTGAGATCCAGGCGGAGATACCTTCCCACAGTTGGGCTCGGTGCAGATATACTGCTTCTCGTTGTGCACATGAGCATGCTTGCGGAGCGCGCTGACATCAACAAAGGTCTTGCCGCAGTTGTCGTAGCTGCAGAGGAAGAGGATCTCTGTGGTAGGTTCAGGCTTGGGGGCTTCCACATCTAGCACTCTGGGGTTCTCCTTGGAGTTTCTGTACCTATCCTCTGCACACAGGTAAGGAAAGGGGTTGTAACTGTAATCACCGGCTAGCTAGCTGTGGAGTACCACAAATCTGCACTTAGCTACTGCTCTAGACAAATGAACAATCAGCGTCATCAATGGACATCTAGACCTGGACTCTTGTCACAGATTCAAGAACCCATGTATATCTTAGTATCTTACAATACAACCTCAGTGAAGGGGGAGGAAACCAAGGGAATGAAGAAAAGGGGGGAGATTTAGTAGGAACAAACAGTTAGTACCTCTGACCCACTTGAAGAGCGAGCACTTGCCGCCAGAGGACGCGAGATCCTGCGGGATCCTGGGAAACCAAGCGCAACCAAGAACAATGCAGCGCGCGCAATTTATTAGCTCGGGTGAATTCCAGTCAGAAGAAGCGGAAATTCTCTCCTTCTCTGTAAGAGAGGGAGGGAGAGGGAGAGGAGCCAAGAACGCACCATTGCTTGACCCATCGAGCGGCGGAGCGCGGCGGGCGGCGAAGCGCCTGCGGCTGCGAGTGCTGCGGCGGGTAGTAGTACTTGTGGCCCCCCGATCCGGCGGCCGCCGCCGGGTACTCCATCGCCTCCCCCCTCCCTTCTTGCCTGTGGCGTGGTAGGAATCCTCGCTAGGGTTTCGTGTGTGTCTCGCTCTCTCGCCGGCTGCGGCGACTGGGGCTCTCGGTCGGTTCGGGTTGGTCGGTCGGTCGGAGCTCACCTTTGCTGGCGTCGCGGGTTTAACGGCGGCCGGAGAATGCCCTCTTCTTTGCTTTTCTTCCCTCTCTCACGACCCCCCTAGTGATGTTGCGCGAATCTCAAAGAAATTCAACGGCAGGCCTTCAGGCTCTGAATTATATTCCCTCTTTGACGTTGATGCACAAATGCTGAATGTCACTCCTTACATAATACTTTCTGACCATTAGTTTCTTCTAGAATACAACATTAACATTTTTCAAATATAAGATATTACGCAAGTATTTTGAATATAAATCTACGCCCCCTCATGTTCCAAATTATAAATCGTTTTGGTTTTTCTAGTGTCGGTGTTTTGGACCGACGGGCCCTCAACCAACTAGTGAAAATGTACTGCGTGCCTCTAATCCCGGATGGTGATGCAAAGAGACACAAGGTTTATACTGGTTCAGGCAAGAGATGCCCCACATCCAGTTTGAGAGATCGATCTTGTATTCCTTGCACCGAAGTGCTTGTAGTAGGGGTTACAAGCAGAGCGAGAGAGAGAGCTAGTCCCAGGTCTCTGCGTGGAGCGGTGTGAATGGCTTGAGATGTTGATCTCCGGCAACGGGGAAGCGTATATGCTACAGAGTGTCGCTTGCGTGAGTGAGCGAGTCTATGCCTGTCTGTCTGTGTTCGTGTTCGTCTATCTCGTGAGCCTCCTCCTAGAAACGACCCCGGTCGCTCTCTTTTATAGTTGAAAGGGAGACAGGGGTGGTACATGTGTTTGCTACGCGGCGTCCTGTGAGCGAAGGTGGCGTTTTCGAGTCCTGTAGCTTGTCACTGTGGCGGCATGGTCGACGGAGTGGTCTTGTCCTTGATGTGCTGGAGCAACGCGCCGGTCACACCCGATCATGTGCGACGTGGGAGCTCTAGTGATAGCTTGACGTAGGGCATGGCAGACGACGTGCCGGTCGCTATGCGTTGACAGTGTGAAGAGCCGAGGCTCGGTTGGTGCCGAGGCCAAGCCATCGTGGGGGGCTAGGCGGGCGCGAATCCTGAGGTTGTCGAGACCCTGAAGTGGATTGCCGAGGCTTGGACGGAGCAGTCGGTCCTGTACACTGATTCCGAGGCTACAGTGACCCGGACTTGACTTCCCACGCCGCGTTGTTCCTGGAGCAGGGGTTAGGTAGCACAGTGCAGTGCGGGCGTCGGTCGTGGGCACAGTACCGAGCACAGCGGCCGGTAACCCTTGTTCTGTCCCGTCCCGGACGGCATGGTGTTGATGTGACTTCCCGTCTCATCGGCCGTCTGCCGTGTCGAGCCGTCGTCTAGCTGATGTCGCGGGAGTGGTTGGTCGCATTAATTGGACGTGATGTTCTGTCAGGGAGATTGGTCAAGGCGGAGGCGACGGGGTTGTTGCCGAGTTGGCCTCGAGCGAGGCGGAGAATCGGCACCTCGTCTGAGGCTTTACGTGCGGGGCCTCGAGCGAGACGGAGAATCGGTTCCCTGTCCGAGGCCTTTCGTGCGAGGCCTCGAGCGAAGCGGAGAATCGGTAGACCGTCCGAGGCCTCCCGTGCGAGGCCTCGAGCGAGGCGAAGAATCGGTAGGCCGTCCGAGGCCTCTCGTGCGAGGCCTTGAGCGAGGCGGAGAGTCCGTAGCCTCGGACAAGGCCGGGGGTTAGCCTATATTTGTCTCTTGGCTTTGATTTCGACAGGGTCTAAGCGATTTTTTTGGTTTTCGCTTAGGGGACCCCTTTTTATGGTACCCGACAGTAGCCCCCGAGCCTCAGGGAGAGTGTGAGCGCTCTCCCTGAGGTTTTGACGAGACTCTGCTCGCGGTAGCTCTTGGCAGGATGGTGTTTCATACTCGAGGCCTCGGCGGGTGCGCGTGAGCGCACCCGCCGGGTGTAGCCCCCGAGGCCCTGGAGGCGTGGATTCATTCTTCCAGGGGCTTTTCTCACGTCGCGCGAGGGGTTTCATTGCGTTTGTCGAGCCCATGAGTGCGAGTTTAGGTCGCTGGGTCTTCGGCTTGGTTGCAGGAAGGGCCCCCGAGCCTCTGCACGGAGCAAGAGGGCGATCAGGAGTTTCCCTGGTTTTTTTTGTGCGACCCTCATGCATCCTTTTCGTTCGGAAGGAGGGGTGGAGGATGCCAGGCTACCCTCGATGGGCACGAGTAGTGACACCTTCGATGAGCTGTTATCGGGTAAGTCCGAGTGGAGGCCCATGCCCCATTCGATAGGGGTCGGCTAGCGGTCTAGAGACACACTCCAAAAGTACCAAAGGGCTTCTCTAGTGGGTCCTAGGGCCGTTCGATTGGCCCCGGGGGCTCGACGCCTCCCTACGGTGGGATCCCATTCGGAGACCTCCCCGCCGGTCTCGGACATGACTTAGGGCATCCCAAGCATTTGCTTGCTTAGGCCTTGGCCATGTATGGGCTTGCCCATAGTCATCCTTGACTCTATTTGTCCTAGGGCGGCTGTCGAAACCTTTAGGGGCCCAGCCTTCGAACCCCTGGATTGTAACGGGCTCGGTGCCCTTTATCGCGTTTTTCCGAGCCTCCGAGTGCGAGCTTGGGTTGCTTGTCTTTGTCCTGGGTGCAGGGAGAGCCCCCAAGCCTTCGCACGGAGTGAGAGGGCGGTCAGGAGTTCCCCTAGCTTTTTGTGTGACCCTCGCACATCCTTTTTGTTCGGAAGGAGGGGTTGTTTGCCGAGCCCCTGGGTGCGAGCCTAGGTTGCTGGATCTTGGCAAGGTTGCAGGAAGAGCCCCCGAGCCTCTGCATGGAGCGAAAGGGCGATCAGGAGTTCCCTTGGCTTTTTGTGCGACCCTCACGCATCCTTTTCGTTCAGAAGGAGGGGTTGTTTGTCGAGCCCTCGGGTGCAAGCCTAGGTCGCTGGGTCTTGGCAAGGTTGCAGGAAGAGCCCTCGAGCCTCAGCACAGAGCGAGAGGGCGATCAGGAGTTCCCCTGGCTTTTTGTGCGACCCTCGCGCATCCTTTTCGTTCAGAAGGAGGGGTTGTTTGTCGAGCCCTCGGGTGCGAGCCTAGGTCGCTGGGTCTCGGCAAGGTTGCAGGAAGAGCCCCCGAGCCTCTGCACGGAGCGAGAGGGCAATTAGGAGTTCCCCTAGCTTTTTGTGCGACCCTCGCGCAACCTTTTCGTTCGGAAGGAGGGTGGAATATGCCAGACTACCCTCGGTGGGCGCGAGCGGTGACACTTCCGGTGAGCTGTTATTGGGTAAGTCCGAGTGGAGGCCCGTGCCCCGTTCGATAAGGGTCAGCTAGTGGTCCTGAGACGCACTCCAAATGTACTAGAGGGCTTCTCTAGTGGGTCCCAGGGCCGTTTGATGGGCCTCGGGGGCTCGGCGCCTCCCTGCGATGGGATCCCATTCGGAGACCTCCCTACCGGTCTCAGACATGACTTAGGGCATCCCGAGCGTTCGCTTGCTCGGGCCTTGGCCATGTACGGGCTCGCCCATAGTTGTCCCTGACTCTGTTGTCTTGGGGCGGCTGTTGAAACCTTTGGGAGCCCAGCCTTCGAACCCCTAGACCGTAACGGGCTCGATGCCTAGTTCCTTCGTCTGAAAGGAGTTGGGTGGGGGATATTCGCCTCCCATCGGCTGACAACGGCAGGTGCGCCTTTTGAGGCGGTTTTCTCGGGGAGGCGGAACGGCGCCTGCCGCTGCTGCGGTCGGACGCGACGCTGTGTTAGCAGATGGGACATAACTGTTCCTGCGATTAATAAGGAAAAGGTGGGCGCGTGTTTGGTAAAATTGGATCTGGATTAACTGTATCAGATTTGAGGGAAACTTCCTCGATTTTGTCGCCCGTCCGTTTCGTCCCCTTCCTGCATAAATACGCAACGAGCCTCGCCCCTTCCCTCCTTACCTTGCCTGCATTTGCCTTTGTTGCCCTCGAGCTGTTGCTAGGAACAGAGAGCACTGGGGAGAAGAAGGGAGAAGGGCGAGGGAGAGAGAGAGCGGGAGAGGCAGAGCGAGGTTTACCACCGTAGCCGCATTCTCCACCGCGCAATGGCCGGTGGCCCTGTTATCCTCCCGGCGGATCCTTGGGGTCCGTCCGACGTGTCCGTGGAGACGCTACAGTCGCTCATTGACGATGGCCTTCTCTGCCCGGTTACCAACCCCAACAGGCCAGAGTGGATTACTCCATTGGGTGAGCCGGAGCCGAGGCCACGCGACGGGTACATTGTGAGCTTCATGTCTTTCCATGAGCATGGTCTCGGCCTCCCGGCAGACCGGTTCATGCGGGCGCTCCCGCATTACTACGGCGTGGAGCTTCACAACTTCAACCCCAACTCCATCGCGTAGGCGGCCATCTTCGTTGCCGTCTACGAAGGGTACTTAGGCATTGCCCCCCATTGGGAGCTGTGGCTCCACCTCTTTCGGGCGGGGCATACCACCAAGCCGACGGACACGACGGGTACGAGGAAGGCGATGAGGGCCGGCGGCTGCACTCTCCAAGTGCGCCAAGACTGTCAGCACCTTTATATCCCGGCCCAGCTCACGTCATCCAATCGCCGCTGGTACACTAGTTGGTTCTACCTCCACAACGATGACGGTGGACTTTCCCCCTACACTGGGCGGATCGTGGAGAGCCAGCCGGAGAAGTGGAGGTACGGCGTCCCGCTGGCCGACCAGCCCAAGCTGCTGCCGCTCCTGGAGGGGTTGGAGAGGCTACGCAGCCGTAGCCTTACGACGGCTGTGGTCGTGGCGGCCTTCCACCGCCGGAGGGTGCTGCCGCTGATGGCTCGGCGGCGGCACCTATTCGACATGAGACCGGATGAGCCGATCGAGGGCATCCGGATGTCCGCCGTTGCCCTCTCCGATGAGGAGATTCTACGTCGGGTGAGAGAGACGGTGGAGGGGCGACTGAGGATCAGTGGTCTGACCCCGTTCGCGATGCGCCCATCGTGGGGGTACCTCTCTGTAGTAAGGCACGCGCTGGTACGGCCCCTGAGGCCTCCTCGTTCCTCACCGTTTCCCACTCCCTTATTTGTGTTTGCCGTTCCTACAAGGGATGAGAGACGTGCAAGCCTCCCCGCCGCCCGTTCCCGAGGATGCAGAGCGACGGGCGGTGAACCGGGCGCACGCCGAGGCGCAGAAGAAGCAAAAGGACGCCGCGGAGGCAAAGCGTAAGAGGAAGATCCTTGAGCGCAAGGAGCTGGAGAAGCGCCGCCGACAGCAGAGGCATGACGGTCTCCTGGTGGAGGCGTCTCCATCGCCGTCACTGTCGATGGACTCTTTGGGCAAAGATGACGAGAGCGAGGTGGGGTGGGGTCCCCTGGACCATCTCCCTGATGTCAGGGGGACAGCGCTCGGGGCATCAGCGAGCAGCCCAGCACTTCTAGGAGGAGGAGGAGAGGATGCCTTGGGGTCGGCGATCGCCCGCCCTGAGGCCGAGGCCAACACGCCCGAGGCACGGGCGTTAGGGAAGCACGCCGTCAGCCCGGTGGGCTCGACGGTGGAGGTGGAGCAGGTGGTGGCGGGGGCGACGCAACTGCCCCCGTAGAGGATCGAGGGGGCGCCAAAGTCCAGCAAGGGCCGGCCGGCACCGGTGGATAAAGAGGCCATGCCACCGCCGCCACCACCGCCGTTGCTGAGGAGGGACGCGGTGCCGAAGCCGTTGCGTCTCCGCTCGAGGTGAGTGTTTTTCGGTGGAGTTGGCAGCATCTCCCATTCATTCCTTGGTCGTATGCTGACCTTGTCAGTGTTTTGCCTTCAGCCGGAAGCGTCAGGTGGAAGTGCCCGTCTTGGCGCCGCATAAGGCGCTCAAGGTGAGCACCAGCTCCACCGCCTAAGGAGAGGCTGCCGAGGCGGCCCCGATGCAAGCGAGGGAGGAAGCACCTACGCCCCGCGAGCCCAAGGCCCGCGAGTCAGATGGGGCCGAGGCGCCCTCAGTTGCCAAGGCCACCGAGGGTGAGGCAGAGGCCCCCCAGACTTCTGAGGCTGAGGCGATGGAGGCCGGGGCACCCATTACCACCGAGGCCGAAGTGGCAAGGACCGGAGTCCTCGAGACCACCGAGGCCGGGGTGGCGGGGGCTGGCGTGAGCACGGCGAAGCCGATGGCCCAAGAAGTGGAGACAGAGGCAGGGCAAGCCTCAATACCGCCGCCGTTGCAGGAGAGCACCCGGGAAGTGGAGGTCCATTCGATCTCCTCCGACGATACTTCCCGGGCGAAGGAGGTGGCCGATGCCGAGGCGGCCGGCACCGTGGAGCAACCGGCTCCAACCTCTGGCGAGGGAAGCTCGGCCCTCGTGCGGGTACAACTCGAGCCCCGTGGGTGGGATCACCCACATGTCTTGTAGAGGAGCCAGGACAACCCTGAGGGGGAGCCTCTGTTCGCCCTCGAGGACGTGGCTGAGGGGGGCGCTAGGACACCTTTGAGCAATACCGCCGTCTGGCGGAGCGGTCAATGCGGACAGCGCTGTCCGTCGTGGCCGACGATCTGCCCGGTGTTGCCTAATTTCGCGCCTTCTTTTCTCGTGTGGTGTCGTCTTTTTTTGAGTTTTCTCGCAGTGCATGACCCCTGTTTTGCCTATCTAGGAGCTCGAGGCCCGGTGCCTCGGGAAGTCATTGTTCCTCCGACGGAAGAGGGACGTCTGGGACCAGCTTCAGCAGCAGAAGGATCTGCTCGCCAATGCCAACGAGCTTCTGTCGGTGCGGAGCGCAGAGGTGGAGGACCTCCGCCTTCGCTGTGCTGATATGACGACCGAGGCGGCCACGGCTCGGGAGCAGGCCGCCCCTTTGGTGGCGTGGATCAAGGAGTTGGAGGAGGAGCTGACCCGGGTGGCCGGCGATCGGAATACCTTCAGGTCCTGGGCTGAAGAAGCGACAGCCTCTGTCAAGGCCCTTGCTGGGCAGCTAGGGGCGGAGCAGGGTGTGCACCTGCTGACGAAAGGCGCCCTAGCAGAGGCCCTCAAGGTGGCCTTGGCGTCCTGGACCGAGGCTCTGGTCTAGAAGGGAAAAGCCAAGGGTGAGTCCTGTTCCCCTCGTTTTACTTGTTTTTCTTGTGTTCGACCCCTAACTCCCTAGTGTGATATAGAGCTAGAGACAGAGGCTTCTAGAGCGGCCGAGGCTTCTCGGGTCGAGGTCCAGGGCTGGAAGGAGAAAGCCAAGGCCTCCCTGGTTGAGGTCCAGCGCTGGAAAGAGAAGCCGAGGGTGAGTCCCGTAGGGCTTCGCCCCTGTTTGGCTTATTTTCTTTTGCGCTTTACCCCATCCTGCTTGTTTTGGCGTAGGGTTGGAGAAGGAGGTCTCCTGAGCAGCTGAGGCCTCTGTCGCAGTACAAGCGGTGCTCGAGGCCGAGATCGGGGAGCACGACGTGCTGCAGAGCGGCGCCCGTACCGTCTGCGAGGCCCTGGAGGTTGAGGGGATCGAGTCAGGCAGCTCCCTTAGGAGCTGCTTGACCGTGTTGAGCGGCCAGGTGCGTGAGCGACTCCGGGGAGCGCTGCACACGGGCGTCAAGCATGCCCTGGCCGTCGTCTCCTCGCACTACACCGGCATCGACCTCGAGGCCATTAGTGATGGCTACGTCTTGGCTAAGGATGACGAGGAGGCCGATGAGGAGGTCCCAAAGCTGATGGAGGTAGCTGAGGGCCCCGGCATGGTGCTGGCCAAGCTGTTCGAAGAGGAGGTGGTTCCTCCCACGCCGTCTACCGATGCAGGAAACCCTGAATCTTGACCTGGGCCAAAGGGGCCATGTAAATAAATTAAGATTATTGTCGTGATGTTTGTGGCCGTTGAGGCATTTTTAAAGTACTTATGCGTCTACGCTTTCTAATCATTTTTTGCGGTATTTTCGAGCCTTTGCCCTCTGTCTCGTTTCTAAACATATCTCTTGCAAAAAACTTCCTCGGAGCCTAGGCTGCCCCTCGGGCAAAAGGTGGTGAGGGAGTGCCGTAGCCCAGAGGCGTAGGCCGTCTCGTGACTCGGCCGGCCTTTTGGCCCTGAGACAGCCTTTCGGTCCTTAGGTCTTTTACAATCGATTTGTCAGAGCACGCTAGAGAGTTTGGCGTAGAAATTTTTTCGAAAAACGACTAAAAATGGTGCGTGGGACTTAGGGGGGAGTCCCCCTTCTAGCCCCCGAGGGAGGCTCGGTTCTGCAGAGGTAGAGCCGTGTCTTGCTCGAGCCCCGCAATGGGCACCTCTGCAGAGGCGGAGCCGAGTCTTCCTTATGGTGTTATCGTAATGCTGAGGCCCACGATGGGCTCGAGGGTTTCTAAAAAATTAGAACAATTAAAGAACGCTTCTTTATTGTATTTCGAGAAACAATGTATACAATGCTTGGAAATTTAAGGGTAAAAGCGACGTAGCTGTTCTATGTTCCAAGTGTTGGTGAGGATTTCGCCCTTCTCGTTGGCTAGCTTGTAGGTCCCGGGCTTCAGCACTTGGGCGACGTTGTACGGCCCTTCCCATGGTAGGGTCAGCTTTGTGGCGGCCCCTGTTGCTCTACCTTAGTCTCAGCACCAGGTCGCCCACCTTTAGGTCTCGGCTTCGAATGTGCCGGGCTTGATAGCATCGTAGGGCTTGCTGGTACTTGGCCGAATGTAGTAGCGCAACGTCTCGGTCTTCCTCCAGTTGGTCGAGGGCATCTTCGTGGGCGGTGCGGTTGCTTTGCTCGTTGTTGGCCTGCAGCCTCGGAGAACCGTACTCTAAGTCAGTGGGGAGGATGGCCTCGGCTCCATAGACCAGGAAGAATGGTGTAAACCCTGTGGCTCGGCTCAGGGTGTTCCTCAGGCTCCAGATGACCGACGGGAGTTCGGCTAGCCATTTCTTGCCAAATTTCTTCAACCGGTTGTATATTCTTGGCTTGAGGCCTTGTAGGATCATGCCGTTGGCACGCTCTACTTGCCCGTTTGTCCTAGGGTGTCCTACGGCCGACCAGGCCACACGGATGTGATGGTCGTCGCAGAACGTCAGGAACTTGTGGCCGATGAACTGTGTCCCATTGTCGGTGATGATGGTGTTCGGAACCTCGAACCTATGGATGATATCAGTGAAGAACAGCACCGCTTGCTCGGACTTGATTCGATTGATCGAACGAGCCTTAATCCACTTGGAGAACTTATCGATTGCTACTAGCAGATGGGTGTAGCCCCTGGGGGCCTTCTGCAGAGGCCCAACCATGTTGAGCCCCCACACGGTGAATGGCCATGTGATGGGGATGGTTTGGAGGGCTTGGGCTGGGAGATGCGTCTGTCGTGCATAGTACTGGCATCCCTCGCAGGAGCGTACGAGCTTGGTGGCATCAGCAACAGCCGTTGGCCAGTAGAACCCTTGGCGGAAAGCATTTCCGACGAGCATCCGAGGGGCTGCATGGTGGCCACAGGCTCCTACATGCAAGTCCCAAAGTAGGGCTTGACCTGCCTCGGAGGTGATGCATCGTTGGAGGACCCTAGATGGGCTTCGCCTGTACAACTCGCCGTTGCTGAGGACGTAAGTCTTGGCTCACCGAGCAAGCCATCGGGCTTCGGTCCTGTCTGCGGGAAATTCTCCTCGGATGAGGCAATCAAGGAACGGGATTCGCCAGTCTGTGCCCTGGTTGGCCTCGGGAGGCTCCGCGTTAACTTCCATGACCTCGGGCTCGGCCGAAGGAGTCTCGGTGATAGAGGGGGCCTCGAGCCTTGTGGTGGGCCCTCTTCCGCTACTGAGGCGTAGTCGATGGAAGGCTTGTGGAGGTCTCTAGCGAAGACGTTCGGGGGGACCGGGGCCCGTGCCGACGCCATCTTTGCCAGTTCGTCCGCGGCCTTGTTGAATTTACGCGCGACGTGGTTAAGCTCGAGACCGTCGAACTTGTCTTCAAGGCGACATAGCAGCTTACAGTACGCCTCCATTTTGGGGTCATGGCAATTCGACTCCTTCATCACTTGATCGACAACGAGCTACGAATCGCCCCATACGTCGAGACATTGTACTCCAAGTTCGATGGCGATCTATAAGCCATTGACGAGGGCTTCGTACTTGACTGCATTGTTGGAGGCGGCGAAGTGGAGCCAGATCATGTAGCGCATGTGCACTCCGAGGGGTGAGATGAAGAGCAGACCCGCGCCTGCCCCGGTCTTCATCAAGGACCCGTTGAAGTACATGGTCCAGAATTCCGCCTGGACTTGAGCAGGTGGCAGTTGGGTGTCGGTCCACTCAGCCACGAAATCAGCCAAGGCCTGAGATTTGATTGCTTTCTGAGGAGCAAAAGACAAGGCTTCCCCCATGAGTTCGATGGCCCACTTGGCTATCCTACCCGAGGCCTCCCGGTTATGGATTATCTCTCCTCGGGGGAAAGATGACACCACGGTCAACGGGTGAGACTCGAAGTAGTGACGCAGCTTGCGTCGAGCCAAGACTATGGCGTAGATCAGCTTCTGGATGTGGGGGTAGCATGTCTTGGTCTCGGAGAGCACTTCACTGATGAAGTAAATAGGTCGTTGGACGGGTAGGGCATGCCCCTCCTCTTGCCTCTCGACCACCACGACCGCGCTGGCCACTTGGGTCGTTGCGGTGACGTAGAGTAAGAGGGCTTCACCCTTGCCTGGTGGTACCAAGACGGGAGGATTGACGAGTAATGCCTTGAGCTTGGCGAGGGCTTCTTCGGCCTCGGGGGTCCAAGAAAAGCGTTCCGATTTCCTCAAGAGGCGGTACAGAGGCAAGCCTTTTTCGCCAAGGCGCGAGATGAAGCAGCTCAGGGCCACGAGGCATCCCATAACCCTCTATACTCCGTTGAGGTCTCGAATTGGTCCCATGTTGGTCACGCCCGAGACCTTCTCCAGGTTGGCCTTGATGCCGCGTTCCGAGACTATGAATCCTAAGAGCATGCCTCGGGGGACCCCGAAGACACACTTCTCGGGGTTAAGCTTGATGCCCTTTTCTCTGAGGCATCTGAAGGCTATTTCCAAGTTGCCAACGAGATCACTGGCCTTCCTAGACTTGACCACGATGTCGTCCATGTAGGCCTCAACGGTTCGCCCGATGTGCTCGCCAAAGACATGGGTCATGCACCGCTGGTATGTGGCCCCTGCGTTTCTAAGGCCGAACGGCATAGTCACATAGCAGTACATGCCAAATGATGTGATGAAAGAAGTCGCGAGCTGGTCGGACTCTTTCATCTTGATTTGATGGTAACCGGAATACGCATCAAGGAAGGATAGGGTTTCACATCCCACAGTGGAGTCAATGATTTGGTCGGTTCAAGGTAATGGGAAAGGGACTTTTGGATATGCTTTATTCAGACCAGTGTAGTCTACGCACATTCTCCACTTCCCATTTTTCTTCTTAACTAATACAGGATTAGCTAACCACTTCAGATGGGACACTTCTTTGATGAATCCGGCCACCAAAAGCTTATGCACCTCCTCGCCGATGGCCCTGCGCTTTTCCTCGTCGAATCGGCGCAGACGCTGCTTCACCGGTCTGGAGCCGGCCTGGATGTCCAAGGCATGCTCGGCGACCTCCCTCGGTATGCCCGGCATGTCCGAGGGACTCCACGCGAATACATTGGCATTCGCGCGAAGAAAGTCGACAAGCACGGCTTCCTATTTGATGTCGAGGGTGGCCCTGATCCTCAGCGCCTGGTTGTCGGGGCCGTTGGGGTCGACCGGGACGAGCTTGACGGCCTCTGCGGGCTCAAAAGTCCTGGCACGACGCTTGGAATCAGGTGCCTCACTGCCAAGTCGGTCAAGGTTGACGATGAGGGTCTTGGCCTCTACGAGAGCCTCGGCGTACTTGATGCACTCGATGTCGCAGCTGTATGCATGCTCGTACATGGACTCGACAGTGATGACGTCGTTGGGGCCCAGCATCTTGAGCTTGAGGTAGGTGTAGTTGGGGACCGCCATGAACTTGGCATAGCATGGCCGCCCTAGGATGGCGTGGTAGGTTCCCTTGAACCCAACTACCTCAAAGGTGAGGACCTCCTTACGGTAGTTGGAGGGAGTACCAAAGCAAACGGGCAGGTCGATGCGCCCAAGGGGACGCGTGCGTTTCCCCGGCACAATGCCATGGAAAGGCGCGGCGTCACCCCGGAGCTGTGACTGGTCAAGCTCCAGGAGCTCTAGGGTGTTGGCGTAGAGGATGTTGAGGCCGCTGCCTTCGTCCATCAACACCTTAGTGAGCCGGGTGTTGCCGATGATGGGGTCGACGACAAGTGGGTACTGCCCGGGGTTCGGGACATAATCAGGGTGGTCATCCTGATCAAAGGTGATCGCCTCCCGAGACCAGTTGAGGTACCGGGGAGCGGCCACCTTCACCGAGAAGACCTCCCAGCGCTCCCTCTTTCGCTGGCGTGCCGTGAGGCCCGCTGAAGATCATGAAGGCGTTGTGTACCTTGGGAACCCATCGTCCCTGTTGCCGGTGCCCCTCTTCTTGGCATTGTCGTCGGGGAGCCCGAGCCTAGCGTAGTAACGCCGGAGCATGGTGCACTCCTCGAGGGTGTGCTTCACCGGGCCCTGGTGGTAAGGGCAGGGTTTCTTAAGCATATCGTCGAAGAGCCTGGGGCCTCTGGGGCCTCAGGGATTCTTGTGCTCGGTGGCCATGACTAGGCCGGCCTCGAGGACTTCTTGCTTCCCCTGACGACCCTTCTTCTTTTTCTTGGAGAGGTGGGGAGCCAAGGCCTCGGGGGCCTCATCCCTCCGCTTCCCCTTGGCGTTGTTGTCGGGGAAGATGGCCCCGATGGCCTCTTCGCCCGAGGCGAAGTTGGTGGCGATGTCGAGGAGCACGGCCGCCGAGGTCAGCACGTTCTGGCCCAACTCTCGGACCAGGTCTCGGTAGGTGGTGCCAGAGAGGAAAGCCTGGACAATTTCCGAGTTACCGACGCTTGGCAACTCGGTGCATTTCTTGGAGAAGCGCCGGATGAAGTCTCGGAGAGACTCGTCCGGCCCCTGGTGACAACTCTTGAGGTCCTAGGAGTTCCCAGGGTGCACGTATGTGCCCTAAAAGTTCTTGACGAAGACCCTTACCAAGTCGTGCCAGTCGTGGATCTACGAGGGAGGAAGTTTCTCGAGCCAGGCTCGCACCGAGTCTGACAGGAGCAATGGGAGGTTGCGGATGATGAGCAGGTCATCGTCCGCACCGCCTAGCTGACAAGTCAGGCGGTAATCGGCCAGCCAAAGTTCAGGATTGGTCTCGCCACTGTAGTTCGTGAGGTTGGCCAGTTGCCGAAACCAGGCCGAGAAATGAGCAGCATGGATAGCTCTGCTAAAAACTCGAGGGCCAGGCAGCTCAGGAGAAGGACTGCGGTCCTCCCCACTGTCATAGCGGCCACCTCGGTGTGGATGGTAGCCTCGGGTAGGCCCCTCGTTGTCGTGGCACTGTCGCCTGCTAACCACATCGTGGTTGCCCTACGCCTCGCGTCGGTTGCCGAGGCGGTCGTGCACCAAGGGGACCCTGTTGGCTGTCGGTGCTCGAGCGGGCTCAGGACGAACTGAGGCCTCCCTATCCTACCAAGGCGGTGCCGTGGGAAGTTCTAAGGCGCCTCCGCGCCATCGAGAGGCGGAACTTTCGGCCTGCTGCACTGTGGCAGTCTTAAGGAGGTCCCAGAGCTCGCCGTGAGCCCATCGTCCCTCCGTGGTAGAGGGCTCGGGCATTGTTCAGAGTAGCATTGCCGCCGCCGTGACGTTCTGGCTAGCGCGATTGAAGATAGGGGGTTGCTTGCCCCCTTCGTCGTTGTTGATGCGGCCGTTGATGTCGCGAGCCCTCCGCCGGGCTGCTCCGCCATCACCGCGACCCTGCTGCTCTTGCTCGAGAGTGTCTCGAAGCTGCTGCAGAAGGAGTCGGTCTTGTTCGACCTTGGCCTAAAGCTCACGGAGCTGCTCTAGGTCCGGGCGTTGAAGTTGCTCGGGGGCAAGGTTCTCGTTCCACGCTGCTCGAGGCTCGATGCATGGTCATGCGGCATCGCTCGCCCCCTCGGGGGGTGGGGAGAGAGAACCTGCCCCTTCGTCCTCATCGCCCGTGCTTGGCATCCCGAGCTCAATGTGGAAGCACTCATGAGTGGGGTCGTAAACACCTTCGTCATCAGAGTCAGAGTAGCCGAAGCAATAGTCGCTCACGGCCAAGAAGCGGCGCATGGCTTTAGGGTTGTGGAGCCCAGAGAAGTCTGCTCCGGCCCATGCCTCGTCCTTCTTCAAGGAGTCAGCATGGGTGTGGGTCGGAGTCATGGCGTTGAGGTCGAGGGCGAAGCGTTGGCGGCATCCTGTGGGTTCCGCGTGAGCGGAAGCGTAGGAAGAAGCATAGGTGGCGGCGGCATTCCTTAACCCGAAGGGGTACGGGGATGGTGCCATTGCCGAGCTTTGCTCCGCCGAAGTCGACTCCTCATGAGGTGGCGGGGCCAAGCTTGATGACAGGGCGTCGCCGTGCGCCGCTAGCGCCTTTCCCATGCCCAGGCTTAGGCTAGACAGGTCCCCAACCAGGGACCTTGTGCCAACAGCAGGGCATGGGATACCGGCGAAGCGCGGTGCAATGCCCTGAGCTTGCGTGGGGTCAAGGTGGTCCCACCCGTGCTGTGCCTAGCGAGCGCGATGGGAACGGTGGCCTGGGCGCCGCCTACGCCTAGGCTACTGAGGCGTGACATCGTCGACAGTCGGTGGGGCTCAGGGTGAGAGGAGTACCATAGCGTACTCATGTCCTAGAGACATGAACTCTAAGCTCCCGAACCAGATTATCATGCCAAGACACAGTGGTCGCACGGGGTCTGCCATCCGGAACTTGTCAGGATGACAAAGATGACACGCAGGAGTGCCCCTACCTGGCGCGCCAACTATCGGTGTTTTGGACCGATGGGCCCTCAACCAACTAGTGAAAATGTACTACGTGCCCCTAATCCCAGATGGTGATGCAAAGAGACACAAGGTTTATACTAGTTTAGGCAAGAGATGCCCTACGTCCAGTCTGAGAGATCGATCTTGTATTCCTTGCACTGAAATGCTTGTAGTAGGGGGTTACAAGTAGGGCAAGAGAGGGAGCTAGTCCTAGGTCTCTGCGTGGAGCGGTGTGAATTGCTTGAGATGTTGATCTCCAGCAACGGGGAAGCGTGTGTGCTATAGAGTGTCGCTTGCGTCAGTGAGCGAGTCTATGCCTGTCTGTCTGTGTTCGTGTTCGTCTATCTCGTGAGCCCCCTCCTAGAAATGGCTCCGGTCGCTCCCTTTTATAGTTGAAAGGGGGACAGGGGTGGTACATGTGTTTGCTACGAGGCGTCCTGTGAGCGAAGGTGGCATTTCCGAGCCCTGTAGCTTATCACTGTGGCGGCATGGTCGACGGAGTGGTCCTGTCCTTAATGTGCTGGAGCAACGTGCCGGTCACACCCGATCCTGTGCGACGTGGGAGCTCTAGTGATAGCTTGATGCAGGGCATGGCGGACGACGTGCCGGTCGCTGTGCATTGACAGTGTGAAGAGCCGAGGCTCGGTTGGTGCCGAGGGCGAGCCATCGTGGGGCTCGGCGGGCGCGAATCCCGAGGCTGCCGAGACCCTGAAGTGGATTGCTGAGGCTTGAAGGGAGCAGTCGGTCCTGTACACTGATTCTGAGGCTACAGTGACCCGGACTTGACTCCCCACGTCGTGTTGTTCCTGGAGCAGGGGTTAGGTAGCACAGTGCAGTGCGGGCATCGGTCGTGGGCATAGTACCAAGCACAGCGGCCGGTAACCCTTGTTCCGTCCCATCCCGGATAGCATGGTGTTGATGCGACTTCCCGTCTCGTCAGCCGCTCTGCCATGTCGAGCCGTCGTCCAGCTGATGTCGCGGGAGTGGTTGGTCGCATTAATTGGACGTGACGTTCTGTCAGGGAGATCGGTCGAGGCGGAGGCGACGGGGTTGTTGCCGAGCCGGCCTCGAGCGAGGCAGAGAATCGGCACCTCGTCCAAGGCTTTACCCGCGGGGCCTCGAGTGAGATGGAGAATCGGGTCCCTGTCCGAGGCCTTTCGTGCGAGGCCTCGACTGAAGCGGAGAATCGATAGACCGTCCGAGGCCTCCCGTGCGAGGCCTCGAGCGAGGCGGAGAATCAGTAGGCCGTCCGAGGCCTCTCGTGCGAGGCCTCGAGTGAGGTGGAGAGTCGGTAGCCTCGGACAAGGCCGGGGGTTAGCCTATATTTGTCTCTTGGCTTTGATTTCAACAGGGTCTAAGTGATTTTTTCGGTTTTCGCTTAGGGGACCCCTTTTTATGGTACCCGACATCTAGCTACATAGTTTTTACTATGTATCTAGACATAACATATGTAGGTGCATACAATAACCTATGTATCTAGAAAAGCCAAAACAATCTATAATTTGAAACGGAGGGAACATGTGTCTCAAAAATAAACGATGCAATAGTTATTGATGTTGTATGATTTTTAATTAAGGTTTGGCTAAGTCTTATCTTGAATGATTTTTTATAGATTGGAGTATCAATCTATGGAATTTGTGACTGGCCGGTGTCTGCCAACATCCCTTCTAACTAGATGAAAGAAAACTCCTGGCCTTTCCTCTAGGGTTTCCAAAAGAGAGTATCTTACAACCATTTCGCTAACTTAGGGCTCCTTAAGAACGCAGGAATTTCACAGGATTTGTACATGATTTCCACATGAATCATTTCATTTTCACATGAAAAACACAGGAAATAGGAAAATTTCTTTTGTTCCAAAAGAGACCTTAATGTCTATATAAGAGATGAGTGACTCAGGGCTAGATTGACTAGTGTCCTCTGACTCTAAGCTCTTAAATTCAATAATTCAAAACTCTCTTAGGCACCTGTTTGTTTCGCTAAAATTTTGCTTATGCTGATTTGTTGTGAGAGAAAAACACTGTTCGTTCGCTGAAAAATACTGCTGAAGTAGTGTTGCAGAACAGGACATCATCTGTAACAACCTTATTTGGATCACAAGATGGGTTGAGGTAGTTTATCTTAATTCCATAAAATACTTCAATGAAATAACCATATCGTTCACTCAACTATCATTGGATGCTCAATTTATTTCCTGAACTACCAATCTCTTAACATGATTCCCGCACCAAACCGAGGCCAGAGAGCGTGGCCACATCGCGAGCCCTTCCCGTCCGTCGGATCTAGCGCGTGGATGGCCCAGATCGGACGAGCCCCGGTGAAAGCTCCTGATATGGCTAGAGGAGGGGTGAATAACCTATTTAAAAATCTACAAACCAACTAGAGCAATTTGATTAGTATGACAAATAGCGAAATGCAAGCTTACTCTAACTCTACAAGGGTTGCAAGCCACTTATCCAACAACACAATTTGCTAAGTCACTAGTCACTAAGATCTTTCACACTTGCTACACTAAAGAGCTCCACTAGATGAACCTAAACTACAAAGCAAGCTCTCAATTCTAGCTAGACTAAAGAGCTTGCTACAACTAGTTTGCAAGAATGTAAATGAGTGAGTATGGTGATTATACCGCCGTGTAAAGAAGTGAACCAATCATAAGATGAATACCAATTCAATCACCGGGAGAATACCAAAGGGCAAGAGACAACCAATTTTTCTCCCGATGTTCACGTGCTTGCCGGCACGCTAGTCCCCGTTGTGTCGACCAACACTTGATGGTTCGGCAGCTAAGAGGTGTTGCACAAACCTCGTCCACACAATTTGACACCGCAAGAACCTACCCATAAGTGAGGTAACTCAATGACACGAGCAATCCACTAGAGTTACCTTTCGGCTCTCTGTCGAGAAAGGTATAAGACCCCTCACAATCATCGGAGCCAGCCATGAACAATCACCAACTCGTGCCGAAGCTCCTCCACTGATCCAAGCCACAACGATTCCCAAGTGCCACTAGATGCAATCACTCAAGCAAATGCACTTGGAATCACTCCTAATCTCACTATGATGATGAATCAATGATGGAGATGAGTGGGAGGTGTTTGATTAGGCTCACAAGGATGTCAAGTATTGTCAAAGTGCCAAGAGACTTGCCTTGGAACCGGCCAAACACTATTTATAGATGTCCCCAAAATAGAGCCGTTAGAGCCAAAGGGATGCCCTATGCGTACTGATCGGACGCGCCGGCCGTGATGACCGGACGCAGCCCGGCTAGCGTCCGGTCAACAGATGCTCACCATGCGTCCTCTGCTTAAATCTCAAGCGTTAGATCAGAACGGTCAAAAAACGATCAGCGCGCAGTCAAACGATCGACCGAACGTGATCCTCATGACGACCAGACGTTGAACCACGCAGCGTCAGGTCATGTCCAGTATGCTCCCTGAGGCGATTTTCAGCGACCGGATGCGTCCGATCGCAAGCGACCTGACGCCGCCTGAGTCCGGTCAGTACAATGCCCTTCTCCTCTCATTTGACACGTCAGCTGGACCTGATGATCTACAGTGATCGCACATCGTCCGGTCCACAGCGTCTGCTCGACCTTAGAACATGACCGGATGCGTAGGAGGCAGCGTCCGGTCATGTTCCTCGCTCTCAGCCAGCCAGCGCACCACCGCCAGCACTGACCTGACGCTGAGCCAACGTCCGGTCAGGACCTGCTCAGCGTCCGGTCGCTCTTTGTCTCCTCCTTTTCTTTTTCTAAGTCCGCGACCGCTTTACCCTTGCTTTCCACTAGCTAACCACAAAGTATAGAACTTATGTGCAAGTGTGTTAGCATTTTTCAAAGCATTTTACAAGGATCACATGTTAGCACACTAGGTTTCTAAATGCAATGCATGAATCATGTCACCTAGTGGCACTCGATATACCGTTTAATCAAAGATTTTCCCTCTTTATAGTACGACTATTGATGCTAAATCACTCACACCCTCTATGGTGTCTTGAGTGCAAAACAAAAATGGCCCTATTGCTTATACCTTTGCCTTGAGCACATTTTTGTTTTTCTCTTTCTTCTTTTCCAAATTGAACACTTGATCATCTCTTGGTCATCACCATTCACCATGATCTTCTTAGCTCCATCACTTGGATTGTACCAACCTCATCTAATCCACACTTAACTTAGAGGTTAGTACTAAGGGTTCATCAATTAGCCAAAACCAAACTAGGACTTTCACCCGGCCATTTTGCAAAAAATCCTTCTATTTAGAGAGAATCAACCCGCACTCCAGGGCAGTTCACAATTTTTTCACAAAACCCCTCAAGCTTCACTTAAATCAACCCACAGTCCAAAGGCCCTCTAAGTATATTTTGCAAAAAACCCCTCAGATTTTTCTGAAATCGACCCATAGTCCATCTTTGGTTATTTCATAAAGAGGCCTGGTCTTTTTGCAAAAAAAAAACCTTGAACTTTAGTCCAATCAACCCGCAGTCCACGCCTCCTCTCATATTTTTTTTGCAAAAAAGCCCTCAAACTTTACCCAAATCAACCCGCAATACAGGCCTTTTAAATGGGCCGACCTGCCTCCCGGTCGGGCCTGTATATCGCCCAACCTGGGCCTTACTGGCCCAAATTCGGCCCAACAACGTTTTTCTATTTTCGTGCGAATTTAATATTGATCTAAAACAGTTGAAATTTTGTAAAAAAACATAATAAAACAAATAAAAAAAAAATACCAAACCAAGTTTGGTGAACTCTACACAACTAGCACTGCGCTGTAAACACATAACATCACATGTTTTAGTGTAATTTTTTACTATTAATATGGATCTAGATTTCTCTAGAGTTTTCTATAAATAATTAATAGAGTTAGTTTCTTTATTCAAATTGCTATGAAATTTTTACGGTAGGTTACCCATACCACGCATAAAATAAAACGATGGAGTGATTTTACCGGCTTTACGATTACACACACGCGTTCACCTACACATAAATATTACCCCACGTATGAAATAACATTCTATTAATTATAGTAATATAACGCAAAAAAAACAAGCATAGTTAACGAACCCTGGTGCAACAAGATCACCAAACTTAACCAGGTGCGCATATCTCAGTTTGTAAATTTAAATAATTGAAATAATACTTGCTCTACTACATCGTTGTTGCATGCTCCCATTGCTGAATAATTTGGTCAATCAGAGTTCAATACTAGGAACTGCTGCATACAATATATAATCAGTTACAATCTATTGGAATAACCACTTCCCCTAACATTGGCCTTTTCCGGAAATACAACAAGCAAACCAATACTTGTACCCAAGTTCTTCTCAGATAAATTATCAATTAGTTAAATCTATTACAGTAAAATGGTCTTGTACTGGTCGGCGCGGCAACATCAGTATGCCAGCATGATATCGCTGTGTCAGTCATGTGGATTGAATAGCTTGCGGCTGTTGTAGTAAAATTTAGGGTCCGTTTCAAAGGAATCAGTTCAAATTTCATAGGAAAAACACAGAAAAGGAAAAAAAATTCCTGCATTCGAAACTAGAACCAGATATGTTGACAGTATAGATGCAAGTGGACTAACCTACGAAACCCATTTACATCCCTAGTTGACAGTAAAAGGGAATACAGAAGAACATTATGCATTTAGCTTCATTTTGCAAAGTTTCGATGGAAATTCTGAAAAAAAGAGATAATAGTTGATACACTCAATTGAGCATTGCATCATTTAACAAAATTGCAAGACAGATTATATAACAAATGGAGTATAAAAAAATTGAAGGAAGCGTAAAGCTAAGGGCATATGATCTGAATGTCGTTAATCCAAAAGGCCTCATGATAGCCAACAGCTATCATACACGATTAAAAAAAAAAATCCAAGGCGTGCCATTTTTGGTCAGGCAGCAGATTAAAGAAACAAAGTGCAGTACAAGACAACGTTTTTGTGACGCTTCTATTCCCTCAAATAAAATCATCAATCATGACATGAGGGACACTCCAATGACTCCATATGAGTATATAACCATTAGACCATATGAGATGAGGATCGGACGCCATTTGCAATTAGACATATCCAAACTTGAGCGCATGCATGAATGGTCTGAGAATAATGATCTGAACATTTTGACCCCAAATAAAGGCCTCATGAGTACTGCCCGTTTAACTTCGGTTCTACTTGATAGGATCCCTTTCCTATTGAAGTTCTCGTTGAACAACTTTATCAATTGTTTGATTCTTCTGTAACCTGAGACGCAGTTCACACCAAGTAGCCATATTCATAACATGTTCTGCACTAGTTTCATGCTCTCTAAGTCTAGTGCCAAGATGACGCCAGTTCCTAAAACCCTCATTTGCTAAATGACCTTTTCCATGCCCCTTTCTCAATAGTTTGCAACAGAAACAAAATACTCTATCAAGCTCCTTGCTGTACACAAGCCATTCCTGTCACATTTTTCTCCATTGGAGAGAACTCTAGTGTATGATGATGCAGAAAACCTTCTGGAGAATTTGTCTTTGGGACCTTTCTCAATTGACGGGTCTCTTTTAGGTCCCTTTTGCACCAAAATATCAATCATTTTAGAATCAAGCGTATCCCAAGTTCTTGGATCAAATATATCTGGCTGCAAATCATTATTGATGTCATCGCTGCTGTTATCTTCTATACTTGGTGATGTATCCAGGCTGGGATTAACTACATCAGCATGGCCACTAACTTCATCGGCAACGGCAATATTAGCATGATCACTTTGAACAATTTCAGCATTCTGAGCCTCGACCTTTACTCCAATGTTAGCATCGTTGCCATAGCCCTCATCTGGATCAGCATTAGGAGTTTGATTTTCAGGACTGAACCGAGATTCTTTCACAACAAATCTATCAAGAGCGCCCTTTTGAGATTGAGCAGCTGCTTCAAGTCTTCGTTTCTTCTTACGCTTTTCATGGCCAGATTCATACTTCCTATACATGACGAGGCTTGAGATCTGCTTGTGATCCAAACAAAACTAAATTAACTAATGCGACTTAGAACAGTATATATGCATGAATTCTAGGGTTAGCGAGAGCTAAGAAAAGAATCGAACCTTGAGAGCGTCGTCGTCACTTGGGTCTTGCCGTACGTCTCGGCGCCGGCGGTCACCGGTTAGCACCAGGCACGGGCGGCACTGCGTCGCAGGGAACTAAAGAGCTCGAGACGATCAGTGTTGTCTGATGCACCGCGTCTGCCGTCTGCTCCTCCCTGCCCTTCACATTTCGCGTATCGAAGAACCGAAAGCACTCCAAAAGTTAGTGGCCGGCAGCCACGTCGATCAATCAGATGAACGAATCAGTGGGAGATAAAAGAAAGAGATTGAGAGTGGGAGGAACTTGCAGGAGGCAGGAACGGGCGGGCGGCGGCAGAAGATGAAGAGGCACCCAGGTGGACTGGAACGGGATATATGGGCCGTTTTTAGGGGCCCAATTGTTTGGGTGCCTGTGCAATCGGCCACCTTGTCCCTGCGAACCTTATGACTAGGAGGCAGCAGGGGCTCATGCTGGTTGACAACTTGGTTGACGTTGCCAAATGCAAGGAGGTCATGGTCCTTTGTGTTCCTTTGAACCTCCCGACGTTTCCTCTACAGCTACCCACAAGAGAGGATGCTTAAACCATAACCCTAATAATAGCTTAAAATTGTCCACGTGGTAGTTTTTCAAGACATGGAAGCCACAATTTACGATTTTTCTACACTTGTATTGTCTCATGTGGCACCCTTAGTTATAAAATATCAAGTGTTAGCTCTTTTACTATTTGGATTGTCTTTGGTAGGAATACTCCAAACTGATTCTCTTGGAAAACAAGAGATACCAAATAAAATCAGTTTCTAGAGACAAACAAGAGAATCCCTTAGTCAGAACTCCAAGTGAAACTGATTCCTCCCTGAAAATGTTGCTTCAAGAAACCGAATTCCTAAAAGATTTAGAATAACTTTTAGGCCTCTTTTGGAACACAAGAAACCAAAAAACATAGAAATAAGAAATACATAGAAATTTTGACAGAATGATCATTCATATAGGTCATAGAAAAAATATAAGATTTTTACCAAGAGGTTTGACCAGATGCTAAATTTCCTCCAAAACAACAGTCAAAGAAACAATTTCTATACTCTATTCGTGTGAACCAAAGTCATAAACAATAGCAATTCCTATAAGATTCCCAATCCTATGCTTTTTCTCCATTTTTCCTATGTATAAACAAAATGAGGCCTTAGTCAATAAGACAAGTGTTATATAATGATTTGCTCCAGCCTCCAACCTTAGCTAAATGAGATGTGCACAGATCTACTCTGTCACACAATTTATACTTAATCTTGCACTACATTTAAAAAAAAAGATGTAAAAAATAGCCAGTTAGATCAGCAGGATTTTATGGAAGTAACAAGAAACTATACTAAAATCAATAAAAATTCTCATAAGTGCAATCGTAGTCAGCAATGGCAATATGGCATCACCAACACCCCATGAAACAAGGAAGAACTGCAAACACTAGACATAAACAAAACCAATCCACATTAAAAAAAAAACAAAAAAAAACTAGTCCAGCTTGCTTATTATTCATCACATCCGGGGCTTGCTGCCTATTATTTCAAATAAATACAACAGCACAACTATAAGCGCTAGCTAGGTTTGTCTTCGCAGAATAGTAATATAATATTACAAAGGTGGAACAGGCTCAACATGATCCCGGAGCTAATGTTCACCGAGAAAAGAACACTTTGAATACAATGGCAGATGACTCGTGTGCCATATATCAAGCCTTCTAATCGGCGCGAGATTGGCCAGCACGGGATGAGAGGATGATACCAACGATGAGACCATAAAGAGCAAGAGCTTCTGCGAAGATAAGAATCAGAATCATGCCCACAAACAACTTTGGCTGCTGTGCATTCGCCCTGGAGAGGAGATAATAAATCAGAATAAGATAAGAATGACACCTTGCTGGATATAATTATATAAGGTTTAAGCTGTAGAAAATTTGACTGTGTAAGAGAATATATACCCCTTGATAAAGAAAATCTAGTGCATACTAGCAATAAATAAAATAAACTGCTGTCTATAGCGGCCATACTATTTATGCTCACTCTGAATAAACTTAGTACAAGAGAGCTCTAGAAGTACCAAAAAGCTAAGGTAACAAAAGAAACCAATTAAATTATTTTCCTGGCATTCATTTACAAATATGTTAAAGAAGGTCAACTGGAAATAAGGCAAGGGTGCCAACTTACTGCAAACAAGGGCGAATATGTAGAAAATCTAGAGGCGTAACAAAATGTATTCCCTGATAATAAAATATAGTGGATACAAGCAACAAATAACAGAAACTGGTGGGTACAATGGCATATTATTTGTACTCAACCAGAACTAACTTGGTATAACAGAGCTTCATAAGTACTGAAGCATAACATAGGAACAGAAATGAATAGAAGTGTTTGCATGCCCTTCATTGACGGAACTCATTAAAGCAGGTCAGCTGAGAAAAATCAAGGCAAATTGCTAGTGATGGTATTAGCATACGGAACGGAAGTGTTAGGGATTTCACAACAGAATTTCCTCAAACCCCAACAACCAAAATTACAAAAGGGATCCTTAATGCCACAGGCCCACAGGCCACAGCCCTTTAACAATTTCCTCCCTCCCCATTCCCCAAGTCCAGGGAACATGCCTAGCTCACATGGAGCAGTGTAACAGATGAGTATCTTAAAAACTCCATTCCTTGGAACAGATCGTGAAATGAGATTCACATAGCTGGACTGAAGGAGTGTAAATTGTGAAATTCAAAATCAGAGCTAAAAACAGGTTTGCGAGGTATCAATGAATCCACTGCTATCTCACTATCTACGTAATTTGCATGTTTGAGAGATGCAAAGGAGCTAAAACTGGTAACCTTGCTATATGCAACTACTGAAGCATGCTCAATTCAGTGGAAGTAGTAACATAGCACAAATATTTGGTTCTTTCAGATTCGGGGGCTGCAGCACAGGGCCAAAGATATGCCCTCCAGAAAGGCATAGTATCATGTCACTTGTCACACTCAAAAAATCCTTAAACCGAGAAGCATAGACATAGTTAAATGAAAATAACTCGTCTATAATATATAAGCATCAATCAACCTCATGAAGGTTTGCAAGGTCTCAGTGGATGAGCCACTACCGTACTCTAATTCGCAAGTTAAATGGACACACCACACCAACCTCATGAATGAGCTTTTCTCTTGATTACAATTTCTCTAGGGTCAAAAATGGACAACTTTGATATACATAACTACTGACGTTGAAGTATGCTCAATTCAGAGAAAGTAGCAACACAATGTGAATCTTTGTCTCCTTGAAGTTCAGATGCTGTAGAGCCACGGGGACATAGATATTCCAGGCACAAACAACAGCATAGTAACAGGTCAGGTCCTAGAATGACAAGCATAGCATAGCATAGCTAAATCAACATATAATGACAAAGCATTGCGACTGCAATCAGAGTTAGTACAGCACCTGACTCCGGCGTCTCCGACGATGCCGATGGCCATGCCAGCGGCGAGCCCCGCGAGGCCGCATGCGAGTCCGGAGGAAAGGTGCGCGTAGCCGTCGAAGAGGTAGTAGGACTTGGCCTTGGGGTTGATCCCGGTGGAGATGATGACGGCGATGATGAGGCCGTAGATGCCGAGGACTCCAGCCATGACGACGGGGACGATGGACTTCATGACGAGCTCGGGGCGCATGACGCCCATGGACGCGACGCCGACACCGCTCTTGGCCGTCCCATAGGCGGCGCCCATGCCTAAGCATCAGAGAGAGAGGGTGAGGGCAGGGGGAGTAAGGAATGGATGGATCCCCGCGGGAAAGAGATAGGGACAGAGATCTGATGGGTTGGGTGCTTACAGGAGAAGACGAGCGCGGCGGCGGCGCCGAGGAAGCCGAAGAAGGGCGCCGTCTCGTCGCCGCTGAAGGTGGAGGTCGCCATGGGTGGAGGTGGAGGAGAGGACGGCGCGGGATCTCTTCTTGCGCTCGCCGGAGGAGAGGAGGGACGGGGTCAGGGTCAGGCCACGACGCAGCTTCTTCGCTTCGCTTGGATCTGCTTGCCTCCCCGTTTCTTCGTCTTCTTCTTTCTTGTTTCTGTGGACTGGAATTGCCATGGCCAAGAACAAAAATACAATACAATAATACATCCGTCATGGGCCGAGATTGAGATCCCTCTTTGGACTAGGCCCAGGGCTACATCCGTCACTAATGATGACCTCCCTCTTTGGGCTAGGCCCATGCTCCATGAATGCAGACCGTTTTGGTAGAGAGATTGAGAATATATAGTCCCAAAGCAATGAGATGGTTTTTGTTATACCTGCTGAATCATCTAGACACTCGTTCACAAAAAAAGAAGAAGAATCATCTAGACACTATATATAGAAATCATATGTCAAATGGATAATTTTTTTAAAAAAAGTTGTCTAATTGTGTGTCTTCTCTATTACATCTCTTCACATCTTGGTTTCCATGTAGACATAGTTTCTTGTCTATATGAAAACTATTTTCTCATACCTCTTCTTTAATTTTAAAGTCACATCATAATTTTGCTCAGTTAGCATCCTAACTAATGAATATAGAAACTATTCTATTTTCTAAGGTTTGGAGTGCCCTGAGGGAGAGGGAGGCGTAGAGTCAAACATGCCATGCACGCATGTCAGCACTAAGCTACCTCCATCTCGTGTGGAAGAGACGAAGAGTATGGACTTGTGGTGAACGACGTAATAAAAGTTTTATACATTCTTTTAGGTTAACGGACCATGTGATACTCCTTGGTAAATTTAGGGTTGCTAGTGCGTTTTACTCTTATTTCAATCACATATATGGCCACACCTCACATGTCACTCACTAGCTTGGTGCTCTAAATGAGAAGTGCCTCCCAATGCAAGTGGGTAGCATGGAGCAAAAAAAAAAACCCATGCAAGTCTCCAATACTAGATAGAAGCTATATGCAATATGTTTGTGATAGTGTGTTTTACTTTATCTTGCACATATGTTAATTTTCTTCTAAAACTTTGATCAATATTAAGTTTCACACGCTTTGAACCAAAGGCAAAGCAAGCTAGAATTTGGAAATGATGAAGCATATATATCTAGCTAGCTCCACACCTGCAAGTTAAGCTACGTACGTACTATATATATATGATGATGAACAATCAATCCTAGCTAGCAGCAGACAGTACATTTGAGTTGACGACACAGTACACTAGTACAGTACTGTGTTTTTGCGGTCCCGATGCATGTCGGCTGTTAGTTCATGTGTACGCCCATCGATCGCACATCATATCATATCGTCATGTGGTAGATCTACGTACGGCGGCTGCCATGCACACACACACGCACACCTTTGCTTAGGGCCTGTTTAGTTGCCAAAATTTTTTGCGCAGTATCCATTACATCGAATCTTGCGGCACATGCATGAAGTACTAAATGTAGACGAAAAAAAAACTAATTGTACAGTTAGGTGAGAAATCGCGAGACGAAACTTTCAAACCTAATTAGTCCATAATTAGACACTAATTACTAAATAAAAACGAAACTGCTACGGTAGCCCAAACCCAAAAAATTTTGGATCTAAACACGCCCTTAATTTGCCTTGTGCTTTGGCCGCCAATATGCATGGATGCATTATTACAACCTTAACCAGTAAGCTATATCTTTCTTTTTTAGAGCAACCGCCAGTACAGCAAGCAATCTCGCCCTTTTGAGAGCAACCACACCAGTATATAATAAGCTCCCTATGAGAGGGTGCACTTCTCTTGTAGGTGTGAAAATTCATGGTGAAAATTTGATGATTTTTCAAAATTTTGAGGGTGCATCCGCATCCACAAAGCCACTATGTAGCTTGGACACTGCATATGGCTCGCTACAATTGTATTTATGACCTATATGACGTGGCAAAATATGACCTAATGTCATCTCATTTCCGGAGAGTTTTTATACGGGCAAAAAAAAACAATTATATTGCTTCGTAATTTGTTTATTATACCAGGATATTGCTGTACCGTGTGCTGCATGCAAGTATATTTTGACACGTGTGCCGGCCACAGATAAAAATGTACAGTGCGCAACAGTAATGATTTTTTAGCTCCATCATCAGCTAGTTGAATTTCTGTGTCATCAAGCACGTTTTTTTGGACACGTGTGCTGCGTCTTTTGTACGGCCTCTCCGATGATCCATCATATCCTAGTCCTACTGTCTGTCCCCTGCCTGCTGCTTGCCACTGTTCTCATGCAGTGTCATGCACTGATGGCGTTCTTTCTTCGCCATCACCCACAACCATCATCACACTATATGATGCACTGATGGCCGATCTCATATCGTCCTTAGAAGATTTTGTTTTGCTGTTTGGCCGCACTCATCTGGCCCACCTCAATTCAAATGTATTAGGATGGACTAGATGAAAAATTAACTAATTTTTGTCTCAATCTATTCTAATCCACGTGGATTGAGGATGATATGAATGTAGCATAGTTTAAAGTGCATCCAAATAAGTCATAAAACAAGTCTCTCTAACATATGACTACTTCCTCGGTGCTTATAAATGAATCTGTTGGACGCCGAGGGGTAACTGCTCGACACCTGTGCGCTATGAAAGCACCCCTTTGAGGGGGCAGAGAAGAGAGAGAGAGAGAGAGAGAGAGAGAGAGAGCGAGCGAGCGAGCGAGCACTGCTCCACACACTGCGTGCTGTAGTGATGCCGATGCCAAAAAATATTGGAAGAGATGCAACAACGATGCTTTAGCAAGAAGCGTGAGACATAAACTTGGCTTCATTTTTTTATTGGTTGATAGTAGTAGCGAACCCTGTGCTCAAATGGAGCCAGGGAAAACTCAAGACACTGATGAGATTGTACGTTTTTAAGCTTGCAGATGAGTGATGTGTTGAATATATACCAACACACTTTCGGTTTTTGGCTTTAGTCCCGGCTGGAATTTGGCGCGGAGTAATAGGAGATTCGGTCTCGGTTGGAACCACCGACCGGGACTAGAATCCTCTGCCCAACGAATAGTGCAGCCGACTTTTGCAACAGGGACCTTTAGTTCCAGTTTGTGGTTCAAACCGGGATTAAACGTTGCCTTTCAATCCCGGTTGGAACCACCAACCGGGACCAAAGGTCCTGCTGGCCTTTTATCTCGGGTTTTGGCTCCAACCGGGACTATAGGTTGATTCTTTAGTCCCGATAAGCTCCACCAACCGAGACTAAAGGTCCCCACTTATATATACCCACTTCCATTGTTCCCCTAGCCCGAGACACACCGGTCAAATCTTGGTCTTTGCTTATTGTTCATCCGTGTGCATTCATGTTCTTGCTTGGGGGAGCAAGTTCTTGCTCTCGGCCGCCGGCTTCATCTTCAATCTTCTAAAGGTTAGCAACTTCATCTTCTAATCTTTCATTGCTAATAATATAGATCGTTTCATAATTTAGTAATAAGCATATACATATTCAAATATGTGGTTTTTTAGATTAGAAATAATAATGATGGATTTTATTTTTATTTATACACCATTTCTACATAACCTTAAACATTTATTGTTTTCTAGATCTTTGTTAGCAACATTATTTCTCGATGAGAGTTAATAATCGTTAAAAAAATTATGTGCAAAATGTTTAAGTTTACTTGACATGCATATATATATATATATATATGCTATTTGGAGGCTGTGGCTTCAAATAGCTAATGGAGAGCCCCAGCCAGCCACCTCACCTAGCCCAACCATCCAGGTCCACTCAACTGATGCACACGCGCAGGTGGGAGACCATGTGGACCCAGTTGATTCGGATGCATAAAATTCCGTATCAGGAAAGTTTTTATCACGATATTGTATAGAAATTAGTATTTGGATAATTTAAAATTAATTCGTCACCGCATAGAAATCTTCCGCGCGAGCAGGACTCCCAGCTGACACAACCTGACAAAGCTGACGCATGTATGCATGCACGCCTCCAATATAATCTCTTTTGTTTTTTCATTATAATTCCTCAACGAAGCATCCGATTCAAAAATGGTTTTCACCATTGAACTCCTGACATTTTTATGCACGATTCAAGATCCATTATGAATATTTTATTGAAAAAAAATTAAAATTCATAAATTTGAATCATGGCATGTGATGGACGATTGGATGCATAGAAATAATGGTCAAGATGCGCAAAAAAGTTTTTACGTTGACGTTGCATAGAAATTAGTAGTTGGATGTATAAAAATTAACTTTCTTATCGTGTAAAAACCTCTTCGCGAGACGGACGTTCCACATGACACAACCGTGATTGCCTCCACCAACATAATGCTTCCCACTATGGGAGTGTACAATTAACATAGGAACAATACATAAACATGGAGATGGCAAGCGTAAAACATGGAGACCATCTCGTCTTCTCCAAAATTTGAAATTAGAAACATGACACGTGATATCCGATTGGATGTATAGAATCAATGGTCAAGATGCGCAAAAAAGTTTTGGGCGCCGACGTTGCATAGAAATTAGTCATTGGATGGATAAAAATTAAATTTGTTACCGTCTAAAAACCTCTCCATGAGATGGACATTCAACCTGCACAACTGTAATTGCCTCCAACAACATCATACTTCTCACTATGCGGCTGAATAATTAACATGGAACAATGCATAAAACTGTAACACCCTAAAATTTGTCTCTTTTGGAAATAGAGCTAAAATGATTAAATTTGGAATTTTGTGTTCATTAAAACATAGGAAATAAAAATTTTCATGAAATTAAAATTTAATATAAGGTTTAGAAACGTGGATGTGCATTCATGCCGGTATATTTGATTTGTTGATTGAGGGATTTTGAATAAAATTCAAAATGGCTTGAGTTGCTTTGAAGTAAAAGAAAAGAAAATTTAAAAATAAAAGAATTTAAAAAGTTGCAAAAATTATTTTTGAAAACTTACTAAAATTTGCTCACTTTTATTTAGAATTGAAAAGTATATTCAAAACTTTATTTGAAGTTGCACTTGGTTTACATTTGAATTTGTTTTTTTTAAAACAAACTAGAAAAAGATTTGGAAAAAGAAAAAAAGAAGAAAACCCTCTCTCCTCCCCTCTCTTCCTTTCGGCCTGCATGGCCCAGTCTGTTTTTTTTCTCTTCTCCGCGCGGACCATCTTCTCTCTGTGCCGGCCCAGCAACGCCCGCGACCCACCCCGCGCGCCAGCCCAAACCGCGCTGACGCCGCGCGCTCTCCTCTATCATCGACCGCCTGGGCCCGCCTGTCAGCTTCGTCCTTCTTCCCCGTGGCGTATCCTGCCTGGACTCATCGCTGCCGTCAGCCGGGAGTCCCACGTCGCCCCGTGCCGTTTCCTAGCGCCGCAAGTCCCTCCGCTCCTTAAATAGCGAGCCGATGTCCGCCTCTACCTACCCCGCGCCTTATCTCGCTCAACTCTCGCCCTGAGCCAGCCTAGCGCCGTCGCTCGGATCCGCCGTGTGGAGCTCGACGCCGCCGAGTCGCCTCCGTGCCTTCTCCGCCGCCATGATCAGCCGTAGTAAGTTCGCCTCGACCTCCTCTCCTCTCCCGTGTTATTCCCGTCGAAAACCGTGCTCGGTAGGCCAAAAACAGTGAGCTCCGCCGCTCCAGCAATGGCGCCGCCATCGCCAGGTTCACCGGCGGTCTTGTCCGGCCGGCAGCCTCCTCCCTCTTCCTCCCCGGTCGAATCCTGGCCGACCAGATCTGATCCAACGGTCTCAATCGCTAGACACCCCTTCGCTGTTCTTTTTGCTAAAGAGCCCTTATAAGTATTTAAGTCTTAACCCGCGGTCCATTACGTCTTTCCTGACTTCGTTTTCTTCTTTTGAAAGTGTATTTTATTTCGGTTGAATTGAAAATACGTTTTCACCTATTTACAGATTTGCCACTAATTTTGTTTTAGTCATAACTTCTCCGTTTTAACTCCGATTTGATCTGTTCAACTTGCGTTAGGTTCGTATTTGCGTTGTCTACATGTTTATACCATTGTTAGATATGTTTTCAACTTTTAAAATTTGAGGATAAGTTTAATCTATTATTTTATTAAAGAAAATCTTGTTTAAATCATATCTTCTATGTTTTAACTCCGTTTTAGCCTGTTCAAGTTGCGTTAGATTCATAGCAACGAGATCTATGTGTTAGTAACAGTGTTTACCATGTCACTATTTCTAGAATTTCATGGTTTAAATTCTAATTTGAATAATAATTATGCAACTGGGTTTTATAAATAAAATATGATTTGTTTTACTTTAGTATTATAATTCAAACTTAAATTTGACTTAAATTATATTATCTATACAATATCTTATATATGTTTTTATATAAATAAAACACATGAAGCTAATAGTTTTATGAGCAGATCTCTTGGTAGTTGTATCTTTTTAACCGTAGCTCCGATTAGAGTGCTTTTTCGCGTCTGTGTGTTCATAGCGAGACATTGATTCATTTTACAAACTTTTCATCTTGATTTTATGTTTGGTGTACTATTATAATTTAGATCTATTGTTTGCTTCGTGTATGATTGTATGGATGCTTGTGTGGTGATATATGGTTCAGTCAATCGGTGAGGTTTACGTGGTGATTAAGAAGCTGTTCTCTGAAGACTAGAAGCTGAGAATTGGAAGTAGAAGATTGAAAGTTGAATACTAAAGGCTTTTGAGCGTATTGCTTTAGGGGGAAAGCAAGTTAAGGCAAGTATAGCATGGGACCACCCTTGTTACCTATTCACCTTTAATCATTTAATTCATACTGCATGTGTCTACCTTGACTACCACTAAGGATTTCCTAGTATTTTGTTACCCTATACCTTGATTCCTATGGGGTATTGCATTGGGTAGCTTTGCTAGTGCTCAACTACAACCATGATCTTGTAACTTGACTAATGTAATATGCAATAAACATTAAAAGATGCTTTTTAGCAACATGGAATAAGGTGGCTAGAGCATTGGGCTATTTTTATGGTGCTCTAGATTCCTCTCCCTAAGGACTTATCTGTAAGTGATTATCCAGGACTTACAGTACAGCTGTGAGGGCTATATGGCTCTAGCTTTAGCTCAAGGTGAGAACCTTTTCTAGCTTGTTAGTGGTTACCTTTATTGGCATAAGAATGGCTTGACGAATCGGGTATAGGGCGGCCTCTATCCCCTTATGTATAGGCTGTGTGTCATTGTACTATCGGGAAGGGAGGCTCTACATCTGTTTGCCGAGTGAATCTAATGGCACTAACTTATTAGACAAACCTTTGAAAGGCTTCATAGTGAACCCCGCCGACCTTCCTTGGTAGTGGGTCAAGAGGGTAAATCACGACTCACAGTGAAAGTGTATAACCTCTACAGAGTGTAAAACTAGTATATCAGCCGTTCTCACGGTCACAAGCAGCCTTAGAACCCTTACGGAATAGATGATGAACACTAATGATATGGATGATGAAGATGCTCACTAATTTTTATTTGTTTATGCTATTCATTATTTATGTTTACCTGATCATGTGTTTACATGGGCTTGTGGATAAACTTGTTGCTACTCCTATGCTAAAATTGTGACAATTAAAAGCTAATCGTAGTTAACCAGTGTCAACCTTTTGAGCCTCATGAACCCCATGTTATATTTGTTGAGTACGACATGTACTTACGCTTGCTTTACTTTTTAAATATTTGGATAAAAATCCTAGATGAGTACCAGATTGCTAGAGATTGGAGGAATTAGGCTTGTGATCAACCAGTCAGTTGTCTCTGTGAATTTGGAGTCTTTACCTAAAGATCGGAGTTATCTTTCCACTATCTATACTCTGAGGTTATATTCTTTATACTAATACGTTATGTATTTAAGCATTGTCTTTTGATATTACCCTTATTTATAGCTATATGTGAGATTTGACTTTCTGGGCTCACATATGGTGTGTATCTGATTTTGTCCTTAAAATCGGGTGCTACAAGAACATGGAGAACGTAAGCGTAAAACATGAAGACGATCTCGTCTTCTCCAAAATTTGAAATTTGAATGAAGGTACGTGATGGCCAATTGGTTGCATAGAATCAATGGTTAAGATGCGCAGAAAAGTTTTTAGCACCGATGTTGCATATAAATTAGTGGTTAGATGAATAAAAATTAATTTTGTTACTGCATAAAATCCTCTCCGCGAATTGGACATTTCACTAGACACAACCATGATTGCCTCCACCAACATCATGCTTCCCACTATGGGGGCGTATAATTAGCATTGGAACAATGCATAGAATATGAAGACCGCAAGCATAAAACATGGAGACAATCTCATCTTCTCCAAAATTTAAAATTTGAATCATGGCACGTGAAGGCTGATTGGATGCATAGAATCAATGGTCAAGATGCGCAGAAAAGTATTTAGCGTCGACATTACATAGAAATTAGTGGTTGGATGAATAAAAACTAATTTTGTTACCATGTAAAACCTCTCCATCAGATGGATATTCCACTTGACACAACCATGATTGCCTCCAACAACATCATGCTTTCCACTACGGGGGTGTATAATTAACACAAGAATAGTGTATAGAACATGGTGACCGCAAGCGTAAAACATGAAGATGATCTTGTCTTTTAAAATTTTTGAAATTTGAATCATGGCATGTGATGGTCGATTGGATGCATAGAATCACTAGTCAACATGCGCAGAAAAGTTTTTAGCGCCGACCGTTGCATAAAAATTAGTGGTTGGATGAATAAGAATTAATTTTGTTACTACATAAAAACCTCTGCACAAGATGGACGTTTCACTTGACACAATCGTGATTGCCTCCACCAACTTCATGCTTCCCACTATGGGATGCATAATTAACAGGGGACAATGCATACAACCCTCATAAAACCCTCCCCTCGGGGTATTATTGTTTTGAAAACCGTTTCTTGCACCCACCCACACCATGCTTTTCCACTGTGGGTGTATAACTAACATAGAAATGTTTTTGACGCTGACATTGCGTAGAAATTAATTGTTCGATGAATATAAATTAATTTTGGTGCTGCATAAAAAACTGCTCTAACAATGTATAGAAATTATGAAAGAACATTATAAAGAATTGTAGAGCAACAATGTATACTAAGTTATAGTTTAGCCTTGTATAGAAACTTATACATGCAAGTATATGAACACAAAATCAACAAACAAAGCAATGAATATAAATTCCACTACGTGTGGAAACCTATGCAACTAAGCATAGAAAATCATCCAACATCTTCGAAAAATCATAGTTTCACCATGCATAAAAACCTATGCTTGCAAGAAAAAAACCAAAGTTGCCCAATCCGCTAGGTAGCGAGCCAATGCGACACAGTCACCGTCGGCGTGGCCACTGCGATGCAGTAGTAGTCCCCGTGGCCACCGTGACCCTGTCGTCCGTCTTTAGAGCATTTAGCTGGCCGTGGACGCAAGCCGTCCCCAGACCCGTGGGCCTGCCATCACCTCTGGACCCAGTGGCCTCACTACTCGTCACGTAGAGGGGGAGCCAGGGCGCTGTCGCTCCCTGTCGCTAGATCCGATGGCACATGTAAGCTCCTCACCTGCCTAGATCCCATCGCCATACACGTGGCCAAGCTTGTAGTCATCCTCATTGTGCCCCATCACCGTCAACATGATCAAGCTCATAGCTGCCCCACTACGTGCCTGCTGACGCTGTCCCCTTCACCAGATCTGCCATTGTCGCTCCTCGTCAGCCGTGCGCTACCGCCGTAGCCGTAGCCGTACCCGCGCATGGCCATGAGCTCCTATGTGCCCTCGCCACTAGAGGAGGGTCGTACCACTGTAGGACGGGGGAGGGGCGAGGGGTCACGCCTTCACCAGTGGGGCAGGGGAGGGTAGGGCGTGGCCACGATGCCGCCAGTCGGGCGAGGGTGTGGGGCCACGTTATCGCTGGTCGGGGAGGGGTGAGCCGTGCTCCAAGGGTGGGCGCAGCGGGGGGCAGTGGGTGACGGCCACCACCGTGCGCCCACCAATGTTGTCCCCTTCACCAGATGTGTTGCCGCCACTCCTCGTCAACCGCGTGCTGCCATCGCAGCCCGCCGTACCCATACCCACACGCGGCCATGAGCTCCTGTGTGCCCTCATCGCTTGAGGAGGGTCACACCACCGTAGGTCAGGGGAGGGGCAAGGGGTCGCTCCATCGCTTGTGGGGGAAGAGAGAAGAGGGGCATGGCCATGATGCCGCCGGTCGGGGGAGGGTGCGGGGCCGCGTTGCCGCTGGTCGTGGAGCGACGAGCCGCGCTCCAGGGGTAGGCGTGGTGGGGAGCAGTGGGTGACGCCCACCACCACACGCCCATCGACGCCATCCCCTTCACCAGATCTACCACCGCCGCTCCTCATCAGTCGCGCGTTGCCGTCGTAGCCTATCGTAGCCGTACTCGCATGCGGCCGTGAGCTCTAGTGCGCCCTCACCGCTGGAGTAGGGTTGCATCGTCGTAGGTCGGGGAGGGGCGAGGGGTCGTGCCATCGCTGGTGGGGGAGGGGAGGGGCATGGCTGCGACGCCACTGGTTGGGGGAGGGCGTGGGGCCGCGTTGCCGCTAGTCACGGAGGGGCGATGCGAGCTCCAAGGGTGGGCGTGTCAAGGGGCAGTGGGTGACAACATGGGTGGATTTGGCGGGGATTAGGGTTTGGGGTAATACATATATAGGGTGTAGGCAGGTCGAGCCTGGTGGGCCAACGGGCTGGTGGTCTGGCTTGGTTGGGCTAGTGGGGAGCTGGTTTGGTGGAACTAGACCAACCAGTTAGGTTAGGGCTTCCTGTAACTATTGGAAGCCCTAAGCTCCCAATATCATAAATATATATATATCTTGATAATTTATTTTTATATATTTCTCTAATATATATTGTTGCATGGTATATTTATATAGGGGTTCTATATTTATTGGGATGTTTTTTTAGTTTTTTACATTATGATGAATGGTGGCAGACTTCCCCAGCCACAGAAACTAGGTTTCCACCATGGTGATCTTCCATTTGCGCCATCGCCAGATAGGGCTGTTCCATGTCACCTAGAACCATCAATAGTATAGAATATTTTAAGTTTTGCGTGCTAATATAATTTTTGCATATGTACATTTATTCATAACATGATTGTTGCATATGTCACAAACTATAAAACCGGTCAAGTGGCTGGAAGCAGCACTATGGCTACTCGAGGTGTGGGACTTCTTTTCGAGATGACGACAAGTGAGGCCATGAATGATGAAGGAGGCGAGTTATGGACATGCAGCCTTGCCTTCCACATCCCCATTAGGTACAATAATGAGGTGCGCTAGGATATCGTACAGACTGGACAATAGTCACCGACCAAGATATGCGCCCAAATCGATGTCGTGCTGCTTTCTTTGTAGACAATTGAGTAAATTGGCTACCGTATGCATGATTTCTCGTCCTTAATGATGAAAGCTTTACGTGAGCATAGTCTGGCATGCGACGTTCAACCATATGGATGTGGTACGTCGTGTATGATATGAGAGTAATGCTTATTTATTCTTATTATTATATGAGCGCTTCCTGATATTTTTTATTTATCCGCTTGCAGGTTTTGCTCTATGATTTCACGTATGCTACATGTGGCTTGCAGCCCATTCTCACGCAAGCTCTTAAGCAACTAGGGTATGCCTAGAACTTCATGGAAGCGATGGGCCAGAGGACGACAGCTGGCATCCAGTATTGCATGAGATTTAGGCAGAACCTGGCCATCGATAGTCTGTCAGTAGGCTACATCTATGGGATGCCATGTCCTCGGCGTTGTGAGGCAATGGAGAGTGTTGTAGTGCGGGCCTTGTATTACATAGACAATGACTATGGTTACACAATACAAGATATATGCTACTGGTAGTGGAGACAGGCTAGAGTTGCAGCGGGTTTGTACAATCCATGTGTTAGTTAGGTTTATTTGTACAATGTTGTTTAATTAGGTTTATTCGAACGGTTATGTTTAATTTGGTTTATTTGTATAGATATTTTAATTATATTTGTATACAAGTTAATTATGTTCATTAGGTTTATTTGTATGAATATTATAATTATGTTTGTATGGATTGAAATTTAACTCGTGCAGGATTGAAATGCATATATAAATAAAAAAAATTAGAGAAACAACCAATACAAAAGTTGTAGATCTCGAAAAGTTATACAACTTTGTAGTTGACAACTTTTTCATGTGAAGTCATCTTGTCAAGGAAAACTATGTCTCGAAATTCTGTTTGAAATTAAATTTTTAAAGAAGTTTGATTTCTCTTTTTAATCTCTGGCTAAAACTTGTAACTAGTCTTTCTCCATGATACTAATTTCAAACTTGATGATTTTTTCCTAAAATTTTCTAAATTCATGGTCTATCAATTTATTGTGTTCTTACGGTTTTCATTTTGGTCATCTTTTCATGTAAATTTATTTTATCAATTCAAAATTTGATTCTAAAAAATGGCAACTTCAAACAACATTTTGTAGAAGTAAATGAATTCATCTGGGAAATTCATAAATATAAAAGTTGTATAACTGATTAAGGTTTATAACTTTTATTTTGGTCATTTCTTCGTCCGACAAAGTGGTAGTGTACATTGTTCACAAATTTATAGTAATATGTAAATTTGTGAACAATGTACACTACCACTTTGCCAGATAAAGAAATGACTAAAATAAAAGTTGTAGATCTCGAAAAGTTACACAACTTTGTAGTTGAAAACTTTTTTATTTAAAATCATTTTATCAAGAAAAACTATGTTTGAATTTCTAAAATTTGAAAATTAAAATTTTAAAATGTCCTCCAATGGAGAAATGACCAAAACACTCTAAAAAGTTATGCATCTTGAAAAGTTATGCAACTTTGTAGTTGATAACTTTTCATTTGAAATCATCTTGTCAAGGAAAACTATGTTTGAATTTCTTAGATTTGAAATTTGAATTTTTAAAATCTAATTATAATTTATAGCATATGTTATTAAACATTAAAAGGATATGAAAGCAATTTTATATTGCAATTTTTGAGCTATATTTTTTACTATGCAATTTCTAATTTTCAGCCTATTTATGCTAAAGGATATGTTAAAAACTATTGCATGGGCAAGAAACGAAACTACCGGTGTAGGCAGCAGTTTCGCCGCGCGCCAAAATCTGGCTTTAGTCCCGGGTTGGGCCACCAACCTGGGCTAAAAGTTCTTTAGTCCTGACCTTTAGTCCCAGGTTGGACCACAAACTAGGACTATAGGGTTCTACCGTATATATACGAGTGTTCTTTCGTCTTCCTCCCTGAAATTTCACTCACCGCCGCTGTCGCGCCGCGCTTCTTCTATCCCCCAGGCCATAGTCCGCGCCCTCGCCATCATCCGTGCCTCGCCGTCGTCCGCGCCTGTGCCCTTGCCATTGCCCTCATCGTCGTTCGTGCCCGTGCCCTCGCCGTCGTTCACGTAGTTGCCCTTGCCCTCGCCGTTGTCTGCGCCCGCTCTTCCATCCTCGTCAGCGCCTCACTGTTGTCCTCACCCATGCCATCGTCCTCGCCCTCATCTCTGGCGGCGCCTTCGTCTTTGGCCTCGCCTTAGTCTTCGACCTTGCGCGCCCTCGCTCCAACCACATTGATCTCATCCCTTCCTGCTATGTGAAACCGAGCACTCAACCATGAAAACTATATATATTTTGATATAAATTTGCTTTAGTGATATATATTTTGATATATCAATTTTGATATATATGTGGACAGATGCTAAATTTTGATACATAGGGTTTATTGATGTGAATTTTGGTATATATAGACTTATAAAAAAATTGACTTATGTGAATACTTATATGAATTTTGGTATATGATAAATATTAACTACAGTGATTTGAATTTTGATATATAGGGTTTAGTCATGTGAATTTTGATATTTGTAGACTTATGAAAAAAATTTACTTTAGTGATATACATTTTGGTATATGATAAATATTGACTACAGTGATATGATTTTTTATATATAGGGTTTAGTGATGTGAATTTTGATATTTGTAGACTTATGAAAAAATGACTTTAGTGATATGCATTTTGGTATATGATAAATATTGACTACAATGATATGATTTTTGATATATAGGGTTTAGTGATGTGAATTTTGATATTTGTGGACTTATGAAAAAAAATTGACTTTAGTGATATACATTTTCATGTATGAAAAATATTGTCTCCAGTGATATGATTTTTTATATATTGACTTTAGTGAGAAGAGATGGCTAGGCGTAATCGTCTCCCTCAGCCGAAAGTTATAGGTTTCCGCGGCTATGTAAAGTGGATGGGATTCGATCCAGTGTTGCTGGATATACCGTTTAATCATCCAAGCATAGTAAGCAACTCTATATGTTTCCAATAAATTAATGTGTCAAATACGCTTGTATAAATATATTTTTTGATATGTATATATATGTGATTCTTAAATGTACCATATGTAATTGACCTAATCATTTAGTTTAAAGAGACACTCTCAAATTTTGGGGTTCAGGAATTGGTTGTTCAGACCTTTCATGTAGATAATGGTCCATTAATCCAATGTCGAATTGGCTTTTTCCATCGCCGCTAGGATGGGTAGAGGTGTTGTACAAATCTCAGAGATGGGAATAAAGGCACCCCAATAGACTGTTGCACAAAAATATGCTGTCATTGCATGTGTTACTAAGCTTACGAATATTAGGTACACCTTGCCTACACTATCCTCCGTGCTGATACAAGCTATAAATGCGGACGTGCGTCATGATGTTGAGGACTTTTGTGCAAGCATTGCTCGAAATAACCGAAATGATGTGGTAAAGTCGAAGTCGAACTCATAGCTTATATCTGGATTTGTTGTTATATGTTGCAAATATTGGTTCTCATAACCTTTTTTCTGCCAACATTTACAGGTTGAGGACTATGATTTAAGCTACAAAGGGTGCAGTTTTGAAGCCATTCTAAACCAGACAATGTATCAATTGGGTTATGATTGGAAATATGCTCATGAATGGTCAACACTCACTACGGAAGGATTTCAGGCAAAGCTGCATGAGACTAAGAGGGGAGACCCACCGACTTCTCGAGCATCGTTAAACCTTGTTAGTAGACCCTACGCTCGTGTTGTAAAGCAAGGGAGAGTGCACTGGTTAATGCGTTGGTCTTCATCAATGATGTTTTTGGATACCACATCGGTGACCTACACTTCACCGAATTGAAAATACGAGAAAGTCAACTTCATTAGGTAGTAGTGGTGACATACTTTGTTTGCATGAACTTTGGAGAGTACTTGGACATGTAGTGTGTAATGACTTGGTTTAAATTTATTATGGTTTGTATGAAATTTGATTGTGGGATGGATGATCATTGTAATATATATACAACATCTTACTTAATTAGTTTCACTCTTAATATGTGCGTACAATATTCAATGCAAAAAAACTATAAAAGAAAAGAAAAAGAAAAAAAAAGAAAAAAAAGAGACATTCAATCTAGAACTGGAGGTCTAATACGTGGCAGCGCCTAGGGTCCGGGCTAGAGCCGCCTTTATTACCTGTTGGTATTACTAATCGGGACTAGAAGTCCCAAATCAATCCCGGCTGAGGGGACTGGGACTAAAGGACGGGCATTTAGTCCTGGATTGGTAATCCTGGTCGGGATTGCTACCCAGTCTTGCACTAGTGAATGTACGCTAGTGCGGGGCCCGCGCAAACGTGTTGGGTTGCTGAGCCTTGGGTCTGCCACCTGGTTGATAGGGTCAACAAAATGTAAACAAGTGATGCTTAATTAACGATGTAGTACAGCAAGATCGATGACAACTTCTTTCTACTAGCTAGGATCTGATATTTTTCTAGCATTACTGTACACTTAGGCCTTGATTGGATCAAAGGAATTTTAAAGGAAATTCATAGGAATCCATTCCTTTGGAAAGGTTTCTAGAAATGCTGTTTGGAATGAAGGAAACTTCAATAGTAAAACAAAGAAAAGTTTCCTGCCTCCATTCATTTCTCGAGAAACAAAACATCCAGTCCAAACCAATGGATTCACGAAGACCGAGACAGCAAGAGAAGAGAAACAAAAAATAATGTTACTTTCTTCGTTTTTCTGTATTATGGATTCCTACGTTCCAAACACCCTTTCTAGTTATTTTCTGCATTTTTCCTTTCCTCTGTTTTACCACTACGTAGTGTGGAAGGCCTAGATGATGACGGTGTCAATGGTTTAGTTCCTTCTATGTTGCATCATTGCTCTAGCTGCTATACCAATGGGCTTACCCTTCTTAGCTTCCATGTGGCTAAGGTTCTGTTAGGATCAGGTAAACTTTATGGTTTAGAGATGAGCTAGGAAAACGCCATGGCTATGCAACCTAAATCTAGAGATCTACTATTTACCAGTGATGGCAGTACCATCTAATTAATATGTATTTAATTTCTTGGACATATATAACCTCAAGATGTGGACCCTGATCCTACTATAGCTATAGCTATTGCATGCAGTAGTCTTTTGTACAGTGAACCCATGAATATATATGCTACTGAGATACTTATTATTTATCAAGTGAAAAATAAAGTGCACTCCATCAATTAATATCATCGAGGCCAATAATAGCCCTTCTTTTATTTTTTTGACGGGGATAGGATATTGTACATGCTGGATGCATATATACATGCATGTACTTAAAACGTGCGGTATATCATCAACAGCCAAAGAACCAAAGTACATACCGCTTTTTTCTCTTTTCGAAACGTGGACCTGCCTGCCTATCGGTATGAATGCATATACTTACACACGAGTAGTACTATTTTCCGGCGCACATGCGGCATACAATACGTGTGTAGTGTAGGCTTTATTACTTTACATTGCTTGGTTGGACAACATACAGGTGTAACTGAAAACATCCACATCGATCGCGCGCCGGCCACAACAGTATTTGCACGAGCGAGCCATATATATCAGTGAGAGATGGTTGCATTGTGTACGTGTGCACATCTAATCTAACTTTTATATAAAGCGTAGATCGATGGTGAAATGGGTACACATCATACAACGACACTTTTCACTAAAGTTGTGTGACCACACAATAACGGTACAGGGCTACAATAGTATTATGGGTTCACCGGCCAATTGCTGTACAGTGTACTGCACAAACGTTTTTTCTTCCTTTCGAAATCGATAGGATTAGGCTTTAATCTCCGGCCACAACGTGGCGGCCTAACATCCTCACATCCCTCTGTACACGGAAGGTACGGTACCAATTTCTCTCCTAAATATCCGTATTACTCGTCCACTTTTCTTTCTTGTTCACCCGGTATCGCTCGCTTCGACTTCCTGCTCATCACCCGGCGCTGGCCACCCTCTCCACTGCGCCCTACCGAAGGTGTTAGCCTTCCTGGGCCTGTGGAGCCCAATATGCCTGCTCCCCCCTCTGTCTCACACTCCCTTCTCTCGTCGCGCTGCTCTCCCTCCGTCTCTGGTTGCTGCTCGCACGCGCGGACAGGGCCGATCGAGCCTGAAGCTCTCCAGTCGCTGTTTCTCCCTTTCCTTCTGGACCCCTCGCGCCCCACTCCTAGCTCCACCAACGCCGCCTTAGGCTCGTAGTTCCCCCTGTGCATGCTCGCTGAGCAAGTCCTGCCGCTCAGCTCCCCCCCTCCCGGTCCCTTTTTCCTGCTCGTCGCCGCCATAGGACAGTAACCGTGGTGAGCCGTCCCTGGTGGCCCTCCACCTAGCCAGCCACGCTACCTCATCATCCGCCTCACCTTCCTCCCTCTCCTGCAAGCGCTCGCCAGGGTAGATATCTGCCAGCACATTGCCGGCGCTAGTGCCGCCCTCTGACATGCTACTGGTATGCGTGGCCGGTCCTACACCGAGCCTCCATTCGTCCAAGTAGCAAGTGGATGTTGTGCTTGAAAGCGAATGTTGCAAGAGTAAGTTTCGAGTGTTTCAGATATTTCAGAGGTATGTTGCAAGTGTTTCTTATGGATGTTGCAAAAGTAGATCGGGATGTTTCATATGTTGCAATGGTTATACACGTATGTTGCAAGCGTCTGTTCCAAATGTTTTATATGTTTTTCAAACGTATGTTATAAGTCCGTTTATCTGGATGTTGTATATGTTTCACACAAACGTTGCAAGTGTTTTATGTGGATGTTGCATATGTTTTTCAATGGCTTTTTAAGTGTTTTCAGTTGTGTTTTGCAAGTGTTTCAGTCGCATATTTTAAGTGTTTCAAACGCATGTTTCAAGTGTTTTATCTATCTTCACACGTATATATGTTGCAAATGTTTCCAAAACAGATCGAGTGTTGCTGTTGGGGACCCACTTTCCGCAACAGGCTCTGAGCGGGGGAAGCAGAGGGGGCGTGAGCGGTCTCCGTGTGGGGTTAGGAGGCGCATGCGATGTCTGGATGGCGTGGGCCCCCACGTGGGCGCGCGAAACAGAGTGCAAGCGCGGGCGTCGGTGCGCTACCTCTTCTGTTTTTTTATAACTTGTACAAACGACGTTGATAGATGCATCCATCATATCACCGGAGCTAGCTTGCCACGTACACACACACATATGCAAAGCTTAATAAACTTCCTTTTACTTTGTTTTATTATATATAAGAAAATATCTTATACTATATATGTACTTTTCCATACTCAGTGTGGGTGTTTTCTTGTCACAAATTAAGCGCCTATATATATTGTACCGTGCTTTTTTGACATTTATTATTTTCTATATATGTAAGAGCAAGAAGCTTCACATTCATTGCAAAAATAAAATTAAAGAAGCTTCTTTACATATATATAAGCTGCACCTCTATTTCTCATCACATAAAAGACAGCACAGTCCCTGCATGGTGATACACCGAATTAAAGAGAGCACACCAACCCTGTGGCCTTGTAGACACGTGTTTAACATGCTTCCATTGCTCTACCAGTTCCACTACTTTATGTTTAGCTAGGCCACAGATCTGAGATCTATCATAGATCTAATTGGAGCCCTACCAAATAGGACACCTTCTAGTACATTTTCTTCGAGCTAGGAAAATATAGCTCCAACTCTAGATCTGTATAGCTCCCTTCTCAAACCTGAGCCCCTATCTCCCCAAACATCGCTACCTGAAGCTCTGCCTCCTCGGTCGAATAATCTCCAACACCGTGAACTTCACCTCCCATAGCACCACATCTCTAAGCTCTACCATATGAATCCTCATTCATCACTACCTCATGTGTAAAGGTGCGGTCCTAGAAAGGATGGCAACGGGGTGGTTTCGGGTCGGATATCCGCATGTTTCGGGTCTTGCGGGTTCAGGTTCGGGGATGATTTCTCACCCACGGTTTTCGGGTTCGGGGCCCCGAAACCAATCGGGTTCGGTTTCAGGTTTGGTTTTCCACCCGTGGATATCCAATGGATATCCGAAATAAATCATTTGGAATTAAAACTCATGTTTTATAATATGCTAATAATAACTTATTTACTTATATTATTAAATTTATTCTAAGTTGACTCATGAAAATATTTATTATTTGTTGCCTCTTGTTTATACATGTGAATATGTGTATATATATCATGCATATGTTTATAGAAAGTCCTTATTTCTCTTACTATGTTGCCATACAAAGTGGGTTCCGGGTACCCATTCGGGATTCAGGTATCCGTGGGTTCGGTTTTGGGGACGGATTATCACCCGAATCGATGTTCGGTGCGGTTTTGGGTTTTGATTTTGGGTTCGGGTGCACAGAGACTCCACCCGATCCGAATCCGCCTCGTTGCCATCCCTAGGTCCTAGAGAAGCACCTCTATCATTCTCCTCCTTGCCAAGTGTGATTGTGGCCACTAGCGAGCTCAAAGAGGAAGAACAACACATGACAATCTCACGTGGAATGGTGGCTACGCTGGATGAGGCACATACTCGTGCAGAGGCGGCGACTTTGGGGTGGGGAGGCAACTAGCAAACTCGTCAAGGGATACGTTTGCTGTTAGTGAGGAGGCAGGCGATGGATGGAGAAGAAAATATGAAAGTTGGAGCTAGTCCGATTTGGTAGGGCTCTAGATCCATCATAAATGGATCTGATTCACTTTGAGTTTATGGATCTGGAGTGCTGCCAAACAGGTTGCACATCCTCCATATTAGGTTGTTTTTCTGTTCGTTGTGGTTTTTCAAAAGTTTGATCCAGTTTTAACTAATGTAGGCTATTTATGTCACAAAGTGGGGAACCTTCCCTGCAAAAAGAGTTTGATCTGGTGGGTGACCTCTAGGATGATGAAATTAAACTAATGATTTGTGATCTATGGTAGAAAACTACACCATCTTGTGATCAAGATGGAACAACTTGAGAAATTAAAGATAATGATCTATGATAGAAAAGTGCACCATCAGATAAGATCAGTTTTAAAAGGGTCAGGCTTGAATAATAGTCCAGGAAGGTGCTTTAATTAAAGCATTTTAATCGACCAAGTATTGTCCAGATGTTTCTTAGTGATTATTACATATTTCTTCTTTATGATGGTAGCTACCTCAAAATTTACGTATGCGGTGACAATGTGACACGACTTAAGCAATAAAAGTTCAAAAAACCTGAAAAACTATAGACGTAGATGCTCATAAATATGCACACACAAAATGCATGTATGTTAACCCACATTACCACACTATGAGCACTAAAAGCTAAGATGGTAGATCTCAAAATTGACGAGAAACTAGATCGCCGCCTCACTGTTAATAGACATATCATTTGCATTGCAAAGATAGCTCAATTTCTCCTTTAAATAAACCTAAAAAATGCGATCATCCATTGAAGTCGAGGAACCTAATCAACAATACAACACTATTTAAGGGGAAAGTTCAAACCTTAATTACATTTAGTTTTTTAAGACTATTTTAATTTTCTAACAAAAAATAATAAATACAAGAGAGAAAATGCGAGGACCAAGATTTTAGGGTTAGTGAGTTAGTTATACAGTAATAGGTGCTCTGAGGGCTGTTTGAATAGTCCAAGAAATTTATTGTTCTTGATCCATCAATATCTTTTAGTTATGTTTGATTATAAAAGAAATTCCTGGAATATAAATCGGTTAATACCATCCTGTCAGTTTTATTTAGCAGCAAAAGATAGTCTAGGTCTATGTATGTAAGCTGCCATGAGACGTTGTAAGAACCTGTTGTCCTATGCGATGAGATGATATATAGTCCTCCTATGTATTTTAGAAAAAATGGTCGTTTGAAAATTAAATCTAGAGTTGCCATCCAATATAATAATCATGCAAATAATATAAAGCACCTTTTAGCAGGTACAGGCTTTTAATTTTAGGGCCCTCAAAAAGAAGGAGAGAAAAGAAAAGGGATTTGTAAAGAGAAAATGAAAAGGGAAGCTGCTTGCAGTCTTCAAACTCCCCCACATTCCCCTTCGAGCAGAAGAAGTGTCATTAATGTCGGATTGAATTGAAAGATGACCAGGATAACAGATTGGTGTGATAATTAATCAACCACGAACGATTCAAATATAAAGGTTACACCGACATTAAAGATTGACCCTGCTAGGCAATGCTCTTGGGTCCCATTCATCAAGCACTTAACATTTTCTCATCCTCTTTTATGGTGGTACTAAAAATTTTAGATTTAGAAAAAGAAAACATCCTCCTTTGTGATCAAGATGGCACAACTTGAGAAATTAAAGATTATGATCTATGATAGAAAGGTGCACCATCAGATAAGATCAGTTTTAAAAGGGTCAGGCTTGAATAATAGTCCAGGAAGGAGCTTTAATTAAAGCATTTTAATCGACCAAGTATTGTCCACATGTTTCTTAGTGATTATTACATATTTCTTCTTTATGATGGTAGCTACCTCAAAATTTACGTATGCGGTGACAATGTGACACGACTTAAGCAATAAAAGTTCAAAAAACCCAAAAAACTATAGACGTAGATGCTCATAAATATGCACACACAAAATGCATGTATGTTAACCCACATTACCAAACTATGAGCAGTAAAAGCTAAGATGGTAGATCTCAAAATTGACGAGAAACTAGATCGCCGCCTCACTGTTAATAGACATATCACTTGCATTGAAAAGATATCTATATTTCTCCTTTAAATAAACCTAAAAAATGCGATCATCCATTCAAGTCGAGGAACCTAACCAACAATGCAACACTATTTAAGGGGAAAGTTCAAACCTTAATTACATTTAGTTTTTTAAGACTATTTTAATTTTCTAACAAAAAATAATAAATACAAGAGAGAAAATGCGAGGACCAAGATTTAAGGGTTAGTGAATTAGTTATACAGTAATAGGTGCTCTTAGGGCTGTTAGAATAGTCCAAGAAATTTATTGTTCTTGATCCATCAATATGTTTTAGTTATGTTTGATTATAAAAGAAATTCCTGGAATATAAATCGGTTAATACCATCCTGTCAGTTTTATTTAGCAGCAAAAGATAGTCTAGGTCTATGTATGTAAGCTGCCATGAGACGTTGTAAGAACCTGTTGTCCTATGCGATGAGATGATATATAGTCCTCCTACGTATTTTAGAAAAAATGGTCGTTTGAAAATTAAATCTAGAGTTGCCACCCAATATAATAATCATGCAAATAATATAAAGCACCTTTTAGCAGGTACATGCTTTTAATTTTAGGGCCCTCAAAAAGGAGAGAAAAGAAAAGGGATTTGTAAAGAGAAAATGAAAAGGGAAGCTGCTTGCAGCCTTCAAACTCCCCCACATTCCCCTTGGAGCAGAAGAAGTGTCATTAATGTCGGATTGAATCGAAAGATGACCAGGATAGCAGATTGGTGTGATAATTAATCAACCACGAACAATTCAAATATAAAGGGTACACCAACATTAAAGATTGACCCTGCTAGGCAATGCTGTTGGGTCCCATTCATCAAGCACTTAACATTTTCTCATCCTCTTTTTATGGTGGTACTAAAAATTTTAGATTTAGAAAAAGAAAACATCCTCCTTTGTGATCAAGATGGCACAACTTGAGAAATTAAAGATTATGATCTATGATAGAAAGGTGCACCATCAGATAAGACCAGTTTTAAAAGGGTCAGGCTTGAATAATAGTCCAGGAAGGAGCTTTAATTAAAGCATTTTAATCGACCAAGTATTGTCCACATGTTTCTTAGTGATTATTACATATTTCTTCTTTATGATGGTAGCTACCTCAAAATTTACGTATGCGGTGACAATGTGACACGACTTAAGCAATAAAAGTTCAAAAAACCCAAAAAACTATAGACGTAGATGCTCATAAATATGCACACACAAAATGCATGTATGTTAACCCACATTACCAAACTATGAGCACTAAAAGCTAAGATGGTAGATCTCAAAGTTGACGAGAAACTAGATCGCCGCCTCACTGTTAATAGACATATCACTTGCATTGAAAAGATAGGTCAATTTCTCCTTTAAATAAACCTAAAAAATGCGATCATCCATTCAAGTCAAGGAACCTAACCAACAATGCAACACTATTTAAGGGGAAAGTTCAAAACTTAATTACATTTAGTTTTTTAAGACTATTTTAATTTTCTAACAAAAAATAATAAACACAAGAGAGAAAATGCGAGGACCAAGATTTTAGGGTTAGTGAATTAGTTATACAGTAATAGGTGCTCTGAGGGCTGTTAGAATAGTCCAAGAAATTTATTGTTCTTGATCCATCAATATCTTTTAGTTATGTTTGATTATAAAAGAAATTCATGGAATATAAATCGGTTAATACCATCCTGTCAGTTTTATTTAGCAGCAAAAGATCACACTACTAGAAAACAGACCTTTCATCCCACCTCTATTTTTGCCTTTAGTCCCGGTATTTTTGTGTTCGGGACTAAAGGGACTATTAGTCCCGGTTGTATCCTCAAACAAGGATACAAAGTTTCTGCCCCAAGTGTGTGGCGACGGCAGGCAACAATTAGTCCTGATTATAGCCCAGAGCCGGGACTAAAGGTTATCCTTTAGTCCCGGCTGAACCTTCCAACCAGGAATAAATCTTTACTCCCAGCTTGAGGCTCCAGCCGGGACTAAAGGATGACCTTTAGTCTCGGCTCTGGGCTATAACCGGGATAAAATCTTTCTTGATAAAATAATATAGTCGCGCTGGACAAAAAAATGGGGCAGCCAGGCATTGAACCCACACTAGTAGAGAACAGACCTTTGATCCTCGACCAAAATGGGCTCTAGTCCCGGAATTTTTTGCGCCCGGGACTAGAGATATCTTTAGTCCCGGTTGGTGGCTCCAACCGGGACTAAACGTCCTTGCCCAACGGCTACTGCGCCAGACAAAGGTGGCAGGGACCTTTAGTTCCGGTTGGAGCCACCAACCGGGACTAAAGGTATACTTTTACTCCCGGTTGGTGGCTCCAACCGGGAGTAAAGGTCTACTCCCGGTCCGTGGCTGCGCTCGGGGTTGGAAAGTTACCTTTAGTCCCGGTTGGAGCCACCAACCGGGACTAAAGGTCTCCCCTTTATATCCCGGCCGTCTCCTTACTCCCCGAGCCCGAGCTTAGCATATTTTGAAGCTCACTGCAGTAGTGTTCTTGCTTCCTCCCTCCCTCCATTGTTCCTCCATCCATTCTTCGATTCCTCCGTCGATTTCTTCGATTTCTCCGTCGATTCTTCAGTTGTAAAGGTTACCAATCTCATACTCTCATTTTCACCATTGTCTTATCTCATTTTGTTCACTATATATATATATATGGTTCTTTATTGTGGTTTTTTTCATTTGTAAGCAATTTGAGTTCAAAATCACTTCAAGCTTGCATATTTACATGAAAGAAGGTTAAAGTAGCTAGTTGAACTTACGGACCGTGTTCATCTCGGCGACCATGTTCTCTGTCGAGCGGTAACGGACGTCAAGGAGGAGCTTTGATTCTACGAGAGAGAGCGGCAACGGTCGTGGAAGACCATGTTCCCTTCCTCATAGAATCGGAGCTCTTCCTTGACCAAGTACGGTGCCGTCTAGTGGAGAAATGCTCGCCGAGATGATCATGTAAGCAAGTTCAACTAGTACGGATGGTTATTTATTCACGTGTCCCGATATCGTCGTAGTAGTCTGTCAATCACCGTACTTTTTATTTTAACTTTTTATGAAATGAAAAACTTAGAAAATAGTTAGAAAATTATAGAAAATCCGTACTAGTTGAACTAGCGAACCGTGTTCATGTCGGCGAGCATGTTCTCTGCCGAACGGTAACGAACGTCAAGGAGGAGCTTTGATTCTACGAGGGAGAGCGACAACGGTCGTGGAAGACCATGTTCCCTTCCTCGTAGAATCGGAGCTCTTCCTTGACCAAGTACGGTGCCGTCCAGTGGAGAAATGCTCGCCGAGATGATCACGTAAGCAAGTTCAACTAGTATGGATGGTTATTTATTCACACGTCCCGATATCGTCGCAGTAGTCTGTTATGTGTATACACTCCCATTCTTCTATTAATTTGCGGAAATATCATGTGAATTACTTACCTGCCGCAGTAAAAGATGAGAACACAATGACCATTAAAAATATCATTGTTTAGGGATCTAGATAATTTTATAGTTTCTTAATTTTATTTATTTATAAAAGGAGAAATTTATAGTGTATTAAAAAATGAGTATAGAGAGTAGATGGCAACTGCTTCCGGATCCTCGGCCTCTCATGGGTTTCCAAAGCGACTTAGGTCGGGCCTTCCTCTCATTCCATGCGGCAAGTGTCGTGATGAGACAAAGATTATGATGGAGTACCGAGTGAAGAAGGAGGGTCCCAACAAGGATCGTATCTTCTACAAGTGTCCGGATCGCAATGTGAGTTATTTTATCGTATTTAATGATTATGGTTAGTTTATACCTATTTTCATGATGGTTGTGATTAAAGTTCTAATTTTTTGTTTTAATTTCAGTGGGATGGCAGTGGACGATGTTTAGGCTTCTACTGGGAAAAAGAGTATGTTGAACTCGTGCAAAAATATCTTGCACAACAGGTAGATACGGCGGCTAATGAGGCAGTGATCCAGCCGAAGAAGCCCAAAGATGTTACACAATCGGGGGATCTGTCTGTTTTAGTTGAGATTGGTCGCGAAATCCTTGTGCTCCTGAATGTATTTTAGCTTTAGTTCTTTTAGTGGTAGTTGGGATTGTCTACATTGTAGTGATGCTTTCATAAATTTGTATCTTTTGTGGTGGCACGCATGTTGTATAAATAATTAATTATGATCTAGGTTTTAATATGATATTTATGCCATATAATGCAGATGAGCCGTCATTGGATGTATAATGCTGATCGCCGCTCCCAAGAGTTCATTGACGATGTGCATTCTTTGTTACGTGCGGCCGAGGCAAACAAACGCGACGGTTTCATGTGCTGTCCATGTGCCATATGTAAGAATACGGTGGAATATCCTTGTTCAAGGACTCTTCATTCACACTTGTTCAAGTCAGGTTTCATGCCAAACTATATTTGTTAGACAAAGTACGAAGAAACCGGTGTTGTAATGGAAGAAGGTGAAGAAGAACAATGGGACGACAATGATATTATTCCTGATGGTGCGTGCTTCAATGATACTGCAATGGGAGAAGCTGAAGAAGAGGTAGCCATAGAAGATGAACCGGCTGATGATCTTTCTCAGGTCATTCGTGATGCACAAAGAGAATGTGAAAGTGAAAAGGAGAAGATCAAGTTCGAGCGGATGCTAGAAAATCACAAGAAATTGTTGTACCCAACTTGTGATGCAGGGCAGAAAAAGTTGGGAACCACACTAGAATTACTGCAATGGAAGGCAAAGAATGGTGTATCTGACAAGGGATTTGGAGAGTTACTAAAAATCCAAAAGAAGATGCTTCCGAAGTACAATGAATTGCTCGCCACTACCTACGAAGCAAAATAAGTTGTCTGTCCTATGGGGCTAGAAATAGAGAAGATACATGCATGTCCTAATGACTGCATCCTGTACCGTGGCAAAGAGTATGAGAAATTGGATGCATGCCCGGTATGCCATGCGTCACGGTATAAGATCAGGTGAGATGACCCTGGTGATGTTGAGGGCGAACGTCCACGTAAGAAAATCTCTGCCAAGGTTATGTGGTATGCTCCTATAATACCACGCTTGAAATGTCTGTTCAGAAACAAAGAACATGCAAAATTGTTACGATGGCACAAAGAAGACCGTAAGGTAGACAATATGTTGAGACACCCTGCTGATGGGTCCCAGTGGAGAGCAATCGACAGAGAATTCCTGGAGTTTGCAAATGACGCAAGAAACTTAAGGTTTGCTTTAAGTACAGATGGTATCAATCCTTTTGGAGAGCAGAACAGTAGTCATAGCACTTGGCCTGTTACTCTAAGTATCTACAACATTCCTCCTTGGTTATGCATGAAGCGGAAGTTCATTATGATGCCTGTGCTCATCCAAGGCCCGAAGCAACATGGCAATGACATCGATGTGTACCTGAGACCACTTATTGACGAACTTCTCATTTTGTGAAATAAAGAAGGTGTACGTGTGTGGGATGAGTACAAACAGGAACACTTTGATCTGCGAGCATTGTTGTTCGTAACAATCAATGATTGGCCTGCTCTAAGTAATCTTTCAGGACAGTCAAACAAGGGATATAATGCATGCACACACTGCTTCGATGATATTAGAGGTGTATTCTTGAAAAAATGTCGAAAGGTCGTGTACCTTGGCCATCGTCGATTTCTTCCTGCAAATCACCCCGTAAGAAAGAAAGGCAAGCATTTTAAAGGGAAGGCAGACCATCTGACCAAGCCTCGCAACCGAACCGGTGAGGATGTACTCGATATGGTCAATGATGTGAAAGTCGTCTTTGGAAAAGGACATGGAAGCCAACCTATTCCGAAAGACGCTAACGGTCATGCACCCATGTGGAAGAAGAAGTCCATATTTTAGGACCTACCCTATTGGCAAGTCCTAGAGGTCCGTAGCTCGATTGATGTGATGCACCTGACAAAGAATCTTTGTGTGAACCTGCTAGGCTTTATGGGTGTGTATGGAAAGCCTAAGGACACATTTGAAGCACGACAGGACCTACGTTGTTTGAGAGAAAGAGACAACCTGCATCCAGAGAAGACAGATGATGGACGCCATTACTTACGTCCTGCTAGCTACACTCTAAGCAAAGAGGAGAAGGAAATCATGTTTGAATGCTTAAACAACATCAAGGTACCATCTGGATTCTCCTCGAATATAAAGGGTATTATAAATATGCCAGAGAAGAAATTCTGTAACTTAAAGTCCCATGACTGTCACATTCTCATGACGCAATTACTTCCAGTTGCATTAAGAGGAATTCTACCTCCAAATATACGTCTAGCCACCGTGAAGCTATGTGCATTCCTCAATGCAATTTCTCAGAAGGCAATTGATCCAACTGATCTAGATAAACTACAGAATGATGTGGTTCAATGTCTCGTCAGCTTTGAGTTGGTGTTCCCTCCTTCCTTCTTTGATATTATGACACACCTCCTAGTTCACCTAGTCAAGGAGATTTTCACTCTCGGTCCTGTGTTCCTACACAACATGTTCCCCTTAGAGAGATTCATGGGAGTCCTAAAGAAATATGTTCACAACCGTGCTCGCCTAGAAGGAAGCATCGCTAAGGGCTATGGAACAGAAGAGGTCATTGAGTTCTGTGTTGACTTTATTCCTGACCTTGACTCGATTGGTGTTCCTAAATCGAGACATGAGGGGAGACTAAGCAGAAAGGGGATACTAGGGAGGAAAACATATATTCGTACGGATAATGATTATTTCAATAAAGCGCACTACACAGTTCTACAGAACTCCTCTTTGGTAGATCCATATATTGAGACACACAAGGATCTCTTACGATCCGAGTTTCTAGGGAAGACTGAAGCTTGGATTACGCATAAGCACATGGAAACTTTCGGCGGTTGGTTGCGAAAAAAATGTCAAGGTGATGAGAGCATCCATGAGCAACTGTATTTATTGGCTATGCAACGATCATGGCATATCGTCACATACAAAGGGTACGAGATAAATGAAAACATATTCTACACAGTAGCCCAAGATAAAAGGAGTACCAACCAAAACAGTGGTGTCCACATAGATGCCACAGACCCGAATGGGAATAAGCAGACATATTATGGACGCATAGATGAAATATGGGAACTAGAATATGCACCTACTTTGAAGATCCCATTGTTCAAGTGCCAATGGGTCAAGGTGACCGGAGGCGGGGTAACAGTAGATAACGAGTATGGAATGACAACAGTAGACCTTAGTAATATTGGGTACAAAGACGAACCATTCGTCCTTGCCAAGGATGTGAATCAGGTGTTCTATGTCAATGATATGTCTACCAAACCAAAAAGAGGGAAAAACGATAATGACTCAACCAAAGAGCCAAAGCGTCATATAGTTCTTTCAGGGAAAAGAGTCATCGTGGGAATTGAGGACAAGTCGGACATGTCAGAAGAATATGAAAAGGATGACCGAATTCTGCCCTTCAAAGTGAACAAAGACCCTAGCATCTTGGTAAATGATGAGGACACTCCATGGTTACGAAGCGATCATAACCAAGGGACATACGTAAAGAAGAAGTTCACTGCTGTGCCCACTTGATGATATAGTGATTTAATATAGTGTGTGTTTGAGATATTATGTAATAATTGTGAATTCAGATGTTTATTATGTCATGTTTCAAATTAAATTAATGTTTGATTTGGTGGGATTTCTCTCTCAAAAAGGTAAATTAGGATATTGAGTGATGAAAAATTAAAATATTAACGTTAAAATGATGTGAAAACAAATTTCCTGTCCAAAACCAATAGTTTTAATAATTTTAATTAAACACTACATTTTTGCATTAACAAAATAATAAATATTAGTTACATTATGTTTTATAATTCTAACAAAAACTAAAAAAAGTTAGGTTATAGATTTTTCCTATGTGCAATAAACAAAAAGAAAATTCATATTTTTAACAAAATAATTTTATGCCTTTTATTTAATTTACTATGTATTTAACAAAAACTATTGCATTTCTATTTTATTTAACAAGACTATTGCTTAAAACAGGCGGGAAACGAAACTGCAGGTCACCTTTACACCCGGGTGGGAAGCCCACCCAGGAGTAAAGGTGGGCTGCAGTTTCGTGGCCCGCCAAAAAAAACCCTTTACTCCCGGTGCGTGTTACCAACCGGGAGTAAAGGTGGTATACCTTTACTCCTGGTTGGTACCTTTACTCCCGGTTGGTAACACGCACCGGGAGTAAAGGTACCTTTACTCCCGGTTGGTAATACGCACCGGGAGTAAAGGGTTTTTACTCCCGGTTGGTGGCTGGCACCGGGAGTAATTCTCTCTGATATATAACCTCCAGCGCCTGGCGTAGATCGATCCACTCGTCTTCTTCCTCGTCGAACACCGCCGCCCTCTTCTTCCTCGCGCCGCGTCCGTTCGCCTTCCGTGACACCGGCGCCGCCCTCTTCTTCCTCGTGCGGCCTCCACCGCGCGCGCCCATGCCCCTCCTCCGCGCGCGCCCATGGCCCTCCACCGCGCCCTCCTCCGCGCCCGAGGCCCTCCACCACGCCCGTGGCCCTCCACCGCGCCCGAGGCCTCCACTGCCGAGCTCAAGGTGATATGTTCATCGATCTCTTTGTACGTTCTCAGACGGTGGCTGGAAACTGAACATTGTTTCATGAATCTAGAACACTGCCTTTGCTCAATAGAAGAATTTTTTCTATCTTCATAGATCAATGTTTGTTAACGAAATTTTATCCAAATATATTCATGTAGGGTCTTTTTTTTGAAGGATTTGTTGTAGGATATATAATGGTCAAATAGGAACTCAATTTGGATTCCCAGTTTGTAAACTAAGCGTTTTTTAGTTTATAAAAAATATCACATGTGATGATGTAAGCAGTTTTGGTTGGACTTGCATGCATGGCTATAGACAAATGAAGGAAAACTTCAATGTTTCTTCATTTGTGAACTTTGAATATACAGATATAATATATTAATGTTGCTAAAGTAATATGAGCATTACATATTTTTTCCAGGAAGACTATCTTCAAACTTTATATCATAGCATCAGAGATCGCCTGTAGAAGAAGAAAATAAATTCTTATCATTTTGGAAATAGTAATGGTTATATTAGCAATAAGACACATATACTTACATTTCATAATGACTTATACTTACATTATCAACATAGAATTTTCTCATATGATGAATGACTACATGGTTCACATGGTACATAGGATCACAACATCACGCACCGACACCGCCCCGGGCCGCCTCACGTCGTCGTCGTCGTCAGCACGCCGGCCCGCCTCACGTTGTCGTCGTCAGCACACCAGCCACCGCGCCGACACGTATATATACGTCACTTGTATTCATATGCATGTATATATACGTCGTGGAGCACCGCCGCCCTCGTTCGCCCATGCGTTTCTATGTATACGGCGGAGCACCGCCGCCCTCGTTCACCCATGCGTACAGACATATATACGGCGGAGTGGAGCACCGCCACTCTTGTCACACCGCCCTTTCTCGTGGCCTAGTTGATCAACATTCGTATTATCGTTATCGTTAATGCTAAACAATCACACCAGGGCGAACCGCGCTGTTGATGTCACCGACGTGGTTCGCCCTAGTCACCGACGTAATTTGCCCTCGGCCATTTATGTATAGCCCTAATTCGCCCTAGTACCGACGTAGTTCGCCCTAGTGTGGCGAATTACGTCCGTGACCGAGGGGCAAGATTTAATAATGCATATTGTTCGTAGATTTTACGCATGTAAGCAAAGATTTGACGTACTATATATTGGTTTTGTTTTTTGAAGCTAGATGGCTGACCCGAGAAACATGGATGAGGAGGAGTTGATGATGAATTTGATCAACACTGGCACTCAAGTTGCCGGCAATGATGGTGCTAAAAATAACGTGCAAGAGAATGCAGATGACGGGAGTCAGTACTTAGCTCTTGAACAAAATGAGCAACAACATATTGGCCAAGTATATATTTTTTATTATTAGCTATATATATTATCATATGTCTTATGTGTGCTCATGACATTAAAAATAATGTTTATGTTTTGTAGCCCTCTGGATCGACATCAACAACTACAACGAAGAGTAAAAATGTTTGAGGTCCCAAAAAGCCATTGGAGGGCCGCTTCATCATCTCGGAGTTCAATGTGGATACAGGAGAACCAGGGGGCCGAATAAAATGAAATTTGTGCACCACTATGGTTACCTTGTACGGGATCGGCTCTTGATTAGTACCCGTGAATGGAAGAAGAAGACCAATGCTCCTCATATCAGTTTTGTCTCCGATCGTGACAAGGCGTTAATTTGGAAAGATGTCTTGGTACATTTCACGCTCCAAATAGATGGTTATGATGATATAATAGATGGTGATGAATTGAAGGAGCGAGTTAGGGATTGGGCAATGAAGAAGATGGCCACCCAGTTTCAGACTTGGAAGAAACACCTATACACGACGTATATGAAGAAGAACATAGCACCAGATTTTACTGTCCCAGGCCCGATCTCAAAGCAGAGGCCCTATTGGGATGAGTTTGTACAGTACAAGACTTCGGAAGAGGGTGTGAGTTGGGTGATAAAGAACTAACGTAATGCCCAACAGAAGACATACCACCATACCTTGGGATCAGGTGGCTACCCGACTACCATTAAGAAGTGGAACAAAATGGAAGCATACCTTCTTACCAAGGGTATCAAACCAGAATCACTCGAGTGGGGAGAATGTGCAAAGAATTGGTTTTTTGGTCATGGGGGAACACTAGACCAGGAGACAGGGAAGTGCGTTTATGGCGCAAGACTGCAAGAAGCAGCAGAAAGATTGTTTTATGCTTAGAGAGCTACTGCTAGTGGTGCATTCAGGCCCAACAGAGAGAAGGATGAGCTGACATACGCCATTAGGACTATTGAACATGGTGGCCGAACTAGAGGCAAAGGAAGTGTCTCGTGGGAGCATGGATTCCCTCAGGATAGACCTTCCTACAGAAGTTGCCAGAGAAAGAAGGAAGAAGAGGCACAGCGGCTCCAGAGGTTGGAGGAAGCGGTGCGTGAAGCACAAGAGCGGGAAAAAAACCTTGAAGCGAGAATGCAGGAGGAAATTAGAAGGCAAGTGCAAATAGCAGTGAGTGCAAGCAAGCAGGCATCAGAGCCAGGAATCAACATTAGCCAATCTGTTCATTTGAAAAGCAGCTACGCTTCCACGGAGATACCAAATCAAGGGGACACAGGACTGCGCTTCCCTATGGATGACGTCACTGAACCTTGTACAACGTGTGAGCTACACATTCCGAAGGAGAATTCCACAATCAAGGTGGCTATTGGTCTTGTTAATCCTATCGACCGAACCAAGACACCAAGGATTCATGGGAATATAATCCAAGAAGGATATGCTACCATCTCGGTAGATAAAGCTGAAAAAGGTTTTAGTGATTTGCCTCTTGACATTCCTGGAGGTGATGGCGAGAAGACTCTAGGAGAAGCGGAGAAGACATTCATTCTATGGCGCAAGCGCTACATCATCATTCCAGGGATGTCGGCTCCACCTCCTCCTGAACTACCTCACCATAGGTACGTGCGGATGAAAACACTACATCATTAATTTGTATTGGCTTAAATAATTAACAATCTGCTCATAATAATATGTCATTCCTTTTTTTTGTAGCAGATCCTCCCCCAACCTAAATCCAATTGTTCAATCGCCAGATCATCATAGTGCTCTGTACGATGACATTGTGTTGGAAGACGAGGCTGCATCCACACCATCTCCAAGGAGGTCTCCAACGCCACAGCCGCCACCTCCAAGGAGGTCTCCAATGCCGCTACCAACACCTCCAAGGAGGTCTCCAACGCCTCCCCCGCCCCCACCTACCAAGAAGCCTAGCAAGAGGCTAGCCCCTCAAACGAAGAACCAGTCCCCGCCTGCAAAGAAAGCCACCATAAAACCAAGGGCTATTCCCAAAATAATATCTGAAGAGAAGGAAGAAGGAACTGATGCATATAAAAAAGACATGTCTAGATTCTATGACAAACTTAAAATGAATCAAGAAGCAACGAGAAACCCGGAGAAACCGTACTTCTTCGTAGCTCCAGATATTCTAAGAAAAAAGGTGACTTCTTACCAGCAACAACAGCGGGAATCTCGTAAGCCGTCCAAATCAATGTTATCGGACTATGACCGCACTCTCACCAAGTCAATTGAGGCGACACAGAAAAAGAAGCGGGCAGGGAAAGGAGTTGCCCAACTCGGACAACAAGCGCACCAATCAATCCCCCGCTAGTTGTTGGTAATGAATATGGTTCGAATTTAGGATTAATGCATTAGGCAAACATACCTCCGGATGTCGATTTGGATCACCTTGGTGAATTTCTTGATGAGACTGGTCTCGACCTTTACCAGATGTTTGGTGATGGAAACATTGAGAGTGTGGCAGAGGTTGATATTTGGAAGAAAAAATTTGTACTAGGCCAGAGTCTATACAACCCTCAAGCCTTATCTGATCTGGGGACGCAAATGTACCTGCTAAACAAATGGTACATGCAGGCGTCTACCAGTGGAGACTTCTGCATTGGTGTCAGAATTAGAGACGAACATTGGTTCCGTGGCGATGATGTTATGTATGTTGACTTTGTAGAATTTCATCAACTATGCCACCTGACCTCTATGGACAAAGTTATCATTAGCTGCTATTGCCTGTAAGTAATAATTCTTTCGATCTATTATTAAACTCATCATATGTGTGTATATGCATATAAATTATCCTAACAAGTACTATATATATGCAGATTTACAATGACAGAGCTCAGAAAGGAAGGCTGCAATAAAATTGGTTTTGTTGATCCCCATATAGTATTCAAAGACCCAATTACTCCAAAGACTAATTGGAAGTCTGAGTCAGAGAGTAACCTCATGAACTTCTTAGTGAACCAACGCCACAAAAAGGATATACTCTTTCCCTATAACTTCAAGTGAGTGTTAATCATGTCGATCATATCCTTAATGGCTCATATGTTGATTCTAGTTAATTAATGAGTGTTATGCGTTATATCCTATAATCACATGCAGCAATCACTGGATATTGATGGACATCGATCTGATGAAAAGTCACTTGATAATCTATGACTCGATGAGAAAACCACAACAAGACTACCAAGATATGATAGATATTATCCAGAGGTAATTTCGGGATCTCTAGCAACTATATATACACACAAACATGATGATTAACTATATCTGATGACGTGACAAATTTTTTATTGGGCAGTGTTTGGAAAACCTTTATTGAGAAGCAACACATGGAAAAATGCAAAGCGCCACTGAATGTAATCCCTTTGAAAGTAAGTCCCCTGAATCGCATCATCTTTATTAATTAAACATATAGCTTTCACCGGATCACCAGATTGGATGACAAATCTTTTTCTCGTAAAGTGGTGTCTGAGGCAGGAACAGGGGAACAACTACTGTGGTTACTATGTTTGCAAGTTTATCAAGGTGCTCTCCCAAAGAACTCCTACAGAGAGACTTAAAGTATGTTAAAAATACACTATATATTCATTTAATTATTATTATTGATTGTGTTACTATGTCTTTATATATATATGTACATATATTAATTTATTTTCCTTTAATTCAAACCTGTAGACTCGATGGTTGGAGGAAAAGGTCATACGGCAAGACCAAATCAAAGCAATTCAAGAGTCTATAGCCGAATTTTTTAATGAGCATGTCATCGATTCCAAGGGCGAGTTCTACTTCGACCCAACACTGCCATTGAAGCCAAGCTAGAGGATGAGAGGAAACTTGTTATGTCACAATAACTGTAATGCAATCTTTTGTAATATATGCACATGAAATAATATAATGTAAAATACACATATGCATGCATGCATGTAAATATATATATGATGCATGCATGCATATATATATATATATATATATATATATATATATTTCTATGCTTGAATTGTGTGATTTAATACGTTCATTGTGCTTGAACCGAAACATACTATACGCGCGTATAAATGTATAATTAGCAGCATACAATACGACTTCGAAAACCTATTTTGAAAAGAAAACAAAAAAAATGAAAAGAAAAGAAAAAAGAAAAAAACCTTTAGTCCCGGTTCGTATTACCAACCGGGACTAAAGGTGCCGGCCATCGTGGCATGTCAGGAGGCACCTTTAGTCCCGGTTGGTGTTACCCACCGGGACTAAAAGTCTTCCTTTAGTCCAGGTTCCTGACCCGGGACTAAAGGACCCCCCTTTAGTCCCGGGTGGGGAACCGGGACTAGAGGGGGTTCCCCACCAGGAGTAAAGCTCGGTTCTCTACCAGTGCCACAACCTCATAGCCAAGGTCCAAACCGCAGCGCACTAGCTAGCCATCTGAACTAAGTCACTTTCTCGACAAGAAAGCACCCAAACATTTATTTACATACATAGTCTAGGTCTATGTATGTTAGCTGCCATGAGACGTTGTAAGAACCTGTTGTCCTATGCGATGAGATGATATATAGTCCTCCTACGTATTTTAGAAAAAAATGGTCGTTTGGAAATTAAATCTAGAGTTGCCACCCAATATAATAATCATGCAAATAATATAAAGCACCTTTTAGCAGGTACAGGCTTTTAATTTTAGGGCCCTCAAAAAGAAGGAGAGAAAAGAAAAGGGATTTGTAAAGAGAAAATGAAAAGGGAAGCTGCTTGCAGCCTTCAAACTCCCCCACATTCCCCTTGGAGCAGAAGAAGTGTCATTAATGTCGGATTGAATTGAAAGATGACCAGGATAGCAGATTGGTGTGATAGTTAATCAACGACGAACAATTCAAATATAAAGGTTACACTGACATTAAAGATTGACCCTGCTAGGCAATGCTCTTGGGTCCCATTCATCAAGCACGTAACATTTTCTCATCCTCTTTTATGGTGGTACTAAAAATTTTAGATTTAGAAAAAGAAAACATCCTCCTTTTGTATAAATCATATTCTTCCTTGTTTATATCAGAGAGAATTTTGGTTGGAGAGCTAGAAACTTATTACATATCCAAGCAGGCTGTTTTCATGTATTATTACTAGCTAGCTGTCAATTAAAATCATCACAACAACAAAAATGAAAAAAGTCAGGGAATCCAATTGCCATGTCATGTCATTTCTGAAGATATGCATGGACCAAATAAAGATCTCAATGGCCGGAGATGATAGATAAAAGGAAGAACTGAAAGACCGAAACGATGGATCGAATGCGTGGCATAGAATCCAACAGGTGGTGATAGTCTGAATGCGTGCCTAGCAACGAAAAGATAGAATTGCATTAGTTCATGTTGGTGCGCTTTTTTGCCTAGCTCTGCAGTCTATATATATTGTTGTCTCAGATAGATCGTGCTTTTCTCATGGAACAAATTCTCAATCATAATGTACATTCTCAAAAAAAGCTCTGGTCATGATTTACAGATATATATTATAAACAATAATCTCCTGTATGGAAATCTTTATTGTCATGATTCAGACAAGCATAATGCCTAGAGAAACTGTCTGCCTGCTGGTCATGATTTACATATATATAATATAAGTAAAGTTCTGGATCTCCTGCGTGGCAGAAACAAGATATCATGGATCATCTCATACACATATAAAAAATGAAATCATGAATCAGCTAGAGAAAGAATATCTACTCAGCAAAGGGGCACTTGTAGGATTCGTTTGCTGCTATATTATATAAAACTGAACATGATTGGTTGTGGTCTATCTTATGCAGATGAGGTACTAATATCGTCACCATTCACATGATCAGTGAGGCACTAGCTAGCAAATAATATAGAACAGGCCTGGACTTATGCAGGCCCATTGATTTTTGCTGGTTCAAAATTCGAACTATATATACCAGGAAATATAAAATATGTTATTCATTCAAACATGACCAATGAGCTAATTAGCCAATAGTACTAGCCAATATATATATCTCCAGGCCTCCCCCCCCCCCCCCCCCCCCCCCCCCCACCAACCAATGTTGAACACGTATTTGATATACTTGGTCACTTGTGCTGCGGTTGTTTGTTGGGTTATTTAGCTTACAAGAAATAATTTTGTGTTTAACCATTGTCTTTTTTTGTTTTTGCAGGTTCTATTCAGGAGACACGTTAATTGCCTTCGGTTTTAGACTCAGTTAGTTACAGGCTTACAGCGCATTGAGGAAACCTAGTTCACTCTTAGTCAAGGGTGTTATGGTCCATTTGGAGTTCTTTTATTTTTTCCGCGTTGGCTATTAATGTTAAACTTAGTGTGTGGAGTTAGTTAAACTTTGTAATAGTTTTGGACCGATGCCTCTTCTGTGAAGTCTGAACACGGTTTTATCCTCCATTATGTAAAATAAGAAAAGAAAATTCGGTGTCAGATGGTAGATTCGGGAAGAAAGTAAATGGCTTCTCGAAAAAGGTAAAGAAAGTGCAATAATGGGCACGCAAAGCGCATGAATCATCAGTCTTTGCACTAACAAATCCACTATAGCTAATAAGCGGTCATGACATGTATGCATATCACTACGTTGGCAGCAGAATGCAGCAGGGAGCTATACAGAAACCATTTCAGCATGCACTTGCTGCTAGTTCCTTTCACAGGGCATTTATTCATTTCTGCAGTGCAGATTGATGATATAACCAAAGGGCTAAGGCAAACGACCACATCACTCTTTCCCAAGACGGGAGGAGAGAGGAAGATGACTCTTGCCCAAACACCAAAAAATTGTGATTCAGAGGAGGACAGGAAAAAGCTACACACACTACTCTAGCTACTTTGGAACATCCAACCAGAGGAGCAGATCATGCAGCATCTTCATCTTTATATAAGGCTGCCCCCCCTCCTCTCCTTTGCTTCTTCATCACAGCCACTGATGACATAAACCATCTCACTCATTCTCTGTAGAAGTGTAGCCAGGTAGCTGCAGCTAGCTAGCTAGATAGACATAAACACATCTCGATCACTCATTTCTCTGTAGAAGTGTAGGAGAGGCCATGGATGCCACCAGCAAGAAAGCCTATGGGGTTGCCATCATCATACAGCTCATCTACACCGGCATGTATGTTGTCTCCAAGGCGGCATTCAACCATGGCATGAGCACCTACGTGTTCATCTTTTACCGCCAGGCGGCGGCCACTGCTCTATTGCTTCCCCTAGCCATTGTTCTTGAAAGGTAACTGAAGTTATCTAAGGCTAAGCAGTAGCAGTCTGTATAATTAAAACTGGAAATTGCTTTTTTCCTTCAATTTTTTTCTTCTAATAATATATATGATCGGTGAAACAATTGATTGATATATCTGTGATTGACTTGATGGCAGGAGGAATGCACCACCCATGTCGTTCAGGTTGTTTCTGAAGCTGTTCTTCTATGCATTGCTTGGGTATGTAACTAACACTTGATCCATCAGTGGTACTAGCAGCTAAGCTTCCTGTACTGAATACAACTACTGATGATTAACACCATATATATGACATGTGGTGTCTTTGATGAACTTAATTTGTAGCAACACATTGAGCATGAATCTGTACAACATAAGCCTCAAGTACACCTCTGCAACCGTAGCATCAGCAACGAGCAACTCTGTCCCTGTGGTCACCTTCTTCCTGGCAGTCCTGTTAAGGTAATAAGCCCCTGGCTGGCGTTAATTACCAAATTCAGTTAATTAGTCTCCAATTAAGCGTGTGCCTTCCTTAGATTAATCTATAATTAACTGTACTTATCATTGCTGATTTGACTGATGGCAATAATATAATGCAGAAAAGGAAGTCATCATTAGCAAACCTAGTTTTATTTATATACACATGTGTGTGCATGCAGGCTGGAAGTGGTTCGGCTGAGAAGCCCGTCAGGCATGGCGAAGGCGGCGGGGGTGGCGCTGTGCCTGGCCGGGGTCCTGACCATCGCCCTGTACACGGGTCCCTCGATGAGTCCGGTGAACCACCACCGCGCCTTCGCCGCGCACCATCCTCATCCTCAAGCTCATGCTGATGGCGGCGGCAAGGGGACATGGATGAAGGGCACGTTCCTGATGCTGCTGTCCAACACGACGTGGTCCCTCTGGATCGTCCTGCAGGCGTCGCTGCTCAAGGAGTACCCCAACAAGCTGCTGTCCACGCTGGTACAGTGCGGCCTCAGCACCGCCCAGTCCTTCCTCCTCGCCGTCGCCGTCGAGCGGGACCCCGCCGCCTGGAAGCTGCAGCTCGACGTCGGCCTCCTCGCCGTCGCCTACTCCGTGAGTAGTAGTATTATGAGCAACGACGACGACGAAGAGATTATCAAGCAGACAAACAACTATCGTCGACGACAATGCGTGCATGCAGGGTCTTGTGGTGACGGGCGTGTCGTTCTACCTGCAGGCGTGGTGCATTGAGAAGCGTGGGCCTGTGTTCCTGGCCATGTCCAACCCGCTGGGCCTCCTGCTCACCATCTTCTGCTCATCCTTCTTCCTCGGCGAGATCGTGCACCTGGGCAGCCTCCTCGGCAGCGGCCTCCTCGTCGGAGGCCTCTACAGCGTCCTCTGGGGCAAGAGCAAGGACCACCTCCACCAGAAGCAGAGTCAGGAGCAGGCACCGAAAACTCTCAACACCACCAGCAACGACGACGATGAGGAGAAGCAGCAGCCGGCGGCGGCGGTGCAGAACACGGGCGCCGGCGACGAGAAGCAGCTCAAGGACTTGTTTGCAATGGAGGCATCACCACTGCGCCATCAGTCCGGATGAGCAAATCGTCTACTGAGCTGTTGAGGCGAGTACTTTCTGTACATACATGTGTGTGTATGTATGTACGTGCCTATGTCTATGTGGCGGGTGTAGTTGGATTCTGATGCATGGATGGATTCCATTTTGTTCTGATGATCCAGTGATCCTCCTCTGGGCTGAAACCGGCAGCAGTGTGCATGCATGCATGTGCCAAAAATGTAACAGCTACATGTAATGCGTATTGCTCTGCTGGGCCAAAATTGTAGCCGATAGCTAGCCCAAGGGCCGAGCACCCAGCCCAGCTGAGTGCAATAGATGCGGCGTCCCTTGGCCCAGCCTTTTTCCAATCCAATGAACAAAGAGGGGACAGGGGATTGTTCTATCTCATTAACCTCCATGGTGTTTCACAGCAAAAACACAAAGACCCTAACCTCCATCATCTCTTGCAGATGCTCCCAACAGGCAACATCCTTCCTTGCACTAGCTGCAAGTGGAACACCTATCTACTTTTAGTTCTAGTTATGTTCTTCAATTCGACTCCGTCATCCATATTTGCAACCACAATCTGATGTGTCACCCCCACCTTAACTTTTCCAATAGGCTGTTCTCCACTATATCCAGTTTCATCTGGCCTAGTGCCCATCAACTGTCTCCACGCGAGATAAGCCAACTCGCCAATTCGCCACAGCCATACCTCAATGGAGATGGAGAAAGGAAGATACAAGATTGGTAGAATGGAGAATACGTGGTCGCCGTACCCAGTGGCAGAGGGAGGGAGAGGCAAGGGGGGGACCAAAGCGGCCCTAAGCTGATGTAATTTAATTCAGATTCAACCAAATTTTAACAAAATTTGCATTGCCCCACCTAACAATTAATAGGAAATTCATATTTCTGACTCTATCACTGATGGTCGGAGTCTACTTGAGATAGAGCAAGCAAAGTAAGAGGGGTAAGGAACAACTAGGTAGCCTCTCCCTTTATAAGTAAAAACTCGCTATCTTTAACAAAGGTTTTACTTCATTTATTTTTGCATCAAACTATGGGATTAAGTGGTACGCTCTAAGCTTCTAAGCCGGCGTTTGCACCTCACTCTTAGTATCAATGAATAACATTAACATCTTTGGCACCTTGCTAAAGTCCTTGAGCTCCGTGTCAACAATGTCTGCCCACTGTTTTGTTTTTATATGAAATTTCGATGACACAGGGAGGGGCTGCCCCTAGGCCCGTATTTACTATATATTAATTATAAAAAAAATACAGAGTTGGTGTTATAAAAGGCTTTTGTAACCGGTGTTTTATCATGAGAGTAGAAATATGATCTTTTTGCTTGATGGATAAATAAAGTTGATATCAAGTCCTGTTTTAGTGGCTAGAGCTGTAGCTAGCACAACATTTATCATGCTCAAGACCTCTTACGGATATTCATAGTGGTAGGATGTATAGATCTTTAGAGTGAGTTTTAGAAAAAAAAACGCTAATTATGTTTTTTAGAATGAAATAAATAGATTAATAAAACATGGAGCTAGATATTAGATATTGGAGTAAACATCGTGGAAGCAGGTGTACGGTCTTGAAATAGGGAGCACCCTGCTACCCTACAACCTACATACCCTCCAAATGTTGAGTCTTAGGCAAGCAAAGCATGATCCATGCATATATAATGTTGCATGTGCATATGCCAACAAGTGGTAGCTATTTTATAATGTGTATGTGTGTATCAACAAAAAATTCGCATTTCTGGCTCCGCCACCGATTGTCGACATCCACTAGAGATAGAGAAGGGAGAGTTAAGAGGCGAAGACGGTGTGTAGAAACTTATGTAGAGATAGAAATAAAATTCCTTTCTAAATTAAAGATGGGTGGAACAACTAGGTGGCCTCCCCCTTTATAATTAAAAGTTATAATTACCTATAGCAAAAGTTTTACTATATTTAATTTATTTCTGCATCAAACTATGGGATTAAGTGGTAGTACGCTCTAAGCTTCTAAGTCAGCATTTGCACAAACCACCATTTGTTAATATCAAGTGAATAAAACTAAACATGGTTGGCACTTTCTAAAGTCCTTAAGTGCCATGTGGACACCATCAGGTCCCTGCCTTTTTTTTTTATGAATTTCGATTACACAAGGTGGGGCTGCCCCTAGGCCGGCAATGACTATATATTAATTATAAAAAAATAAAAAAAGATTAAAGATTTGATGTTACAAAAGACTTTTCTAGCCAATGTTTTTTTTGTGAAAATTTCTAGCCAGTGTTTTAATTATTATGATAGGAAAAAATATGATGTCTTTGCTTGATGCATAAACAAATAAAGTTGATGTCAAGTCCTTGTTTTAGTGGCCAGAGCTAGTTGTAGTTAGCACAACATTAATTAATTTGTTCTATCTTTAGAGAGTGAATTTCAGAAAAACACACTACTTATGTTTTTATAAATAAAGAAATAGTTTAATAAAACAGGGAGCTAGATATTAGATATTGGAGTGAACATCGTGGGAGCACCCTGCCAACCCTACAACCTACATACAGTAACCCTCCAAGTGTTGAGTGTTAGGCAAGCAAAGCATGAATGATCGATGCATAATAATATTAATATATAATGGGTATGTACATATGCCACCAACAAGTGCTAGCTGTTTTAGTTTGACTTAGGGGCCGGATGTACTCAATCAGTCAGAAGGGCATCGTATTGATATCTTGATTGCTATTTGGAATTATTAGTGTTCACTCAATTAATGTGGATGACAAGATGTTTTCTGGTATTTATTAGAACGTGGGAGCCTTGTGAGAATTAAGGTGAAGATTTTTAATAGTGCATGGCTAGACGTCCAGACGGATGCGCGTGTTGGACGCCCGTGCAGCCCGCCTCCGTCTGCCTCGCTCCGACTCGCACGCACACCCCGCCCTCGCCGCTCCTCACGTCCGGATAGCCGCGCAGCTCGCCTCGCCCCCGCCTTGCACGCGCACCCTACCCTCGTCACTGTGCCCTGCTCCTTCCCCCCTGACCCCTCCAATCTCTTCATGTGGGCGGGACACAAGAGCCGCCCCCCAGCTCGTTGTGCCCCTGTCCGCCGGCCCTAGCTCGCCGCGCCCCATCCCTCGACGCCTGCTCTATGGCCCATCACTCACCGTGCCCACGTGAAACACTTGCAACATAAAATACTTGGATGCAACATGCGTCTGACACATGTGAAACATTTGAAACATAAACATATGCAACATCGAGATAAAACACTTACAACATGTGTGTGAAACATATGCAACATCGAGATAAAACACTTACAAAATATGTGTGAAATATATGCAACATCCAGATAAAACACTTGCCGCAACATATGTATGAAACGGATGAAATATTTTGAACAAACGCTTGCAACATACCTCTGAAAACACTTGCAAAGTATTCAACATGTGCAACATCCAGTTCTACTTTTCCAATATCCATATGTAACAATTGCAACATACCTCTGAAACACTTGAAACATAGGGGAGGGGAAGCCCGGGGTCGGTCGATTCGGGTCGTCGGGGTGCGGTCCAGCGGCGCGCAAGCGCCGCCACCACCACCACCACCAGCACCAACCTTGGCTGTGCCAGGCGGGGGGGGGGGGGGGGGGGGGGGGGGGGGGGGGGGGGGGGGGAGGGGGGGCACTACCGGAGGGAGCGAGCGGCACGGTCGAAGCGAGGAGCGAGGTGTGGGTGGGGCGCGCAACGAGCGGGAGAGAGGAGCGATCGACGCAGGTGGGGTGCGTGACAGACGGGAGCGAGGAGCAAGTGAGTGAGCAGCGGCGCAGGGTGGGGCACGCGGTGGGAGAAGGCCACAACAGCGAGCGGAGCGGGGTACACGGCTTCCTGATGGGGCGCGGATGCTCGTGTCCAAGCATTATCCATCATTTCCAATAATAATAATAATAGTAAGATTAGCTTCAACATATAAGCAAATCCTAATATATAGAAGCTGGACTCAAAGCCGTAAAATAGGAATGTTTTTTGCCGGGTTTTGAGACTGGATTATTCAGCCCTTAACTGCCGGACCACTCTCGAGTACTAACCCCATGACAAGTGTCTTAAGGGACACACTTCATTACTCTTTTTAGTTTGGAACTACTACAAAAGACAGTCATTTCTAAGAAAGTCATTAGTAACTTGTTCTGCCCGTTACTTTTATAGTTTGCATGCCGGTTTTGTCCGATCCCCATCACTACTGATTTGATCTTTAATTTCTCACGTGGTTTACGTGATTCTGATTCATCTCGCTCCATGCATGCATGCTGAATCATCATTGTAGCTAGCTGTAGCTCCCTGGACCGGAGCAGCTGCGCTTGAATTGTTGCATGCCGAATTGAAGCTCTAGACAAGTCCGGTACGGTCATTCCGAAATATGAGGAAGACGAAGACCTTGACCTTACTGGGAAAGGGCTGCTTATATAGTTGGCCAAACGGGCTGCACGGCACGGCACTAGCACGGGCACGGACAAGCCTGGCCCGGCCAGACACGGCACTACGCGGCACGGTAGATTAGCCATGCCGTGCCGTGTCACTGGGCACGGCGGCCCAGCAGTGCCCGTGCCGGCACTGACCCTATAAGTGATCAACACTTCAAACTGATCAGAATCACAAAGTCTGAATGTTCAGAATCACAAACTGATCAGAATCACAAACTGATCAGAATCAAAGAATCACACAAACTGATCAGAATCACAAACTGATCAGAATCAAACAACTTATCAAAGAGTCTAAGTCACACAAAGTTACATGTTCAGAGAACTTATCAAAGACACAAAGTCACATAATCACACAAACACAGCAGAGAACTCAAGCGTCTCGTCGTTGGATCCAGCCATCGCCACTCGTCGGCGCCCTAGTCCCTCAACGGCTTCAGACAAAACAGAGCAAGGGTTAGTACAGATTGAGGGTTAGGGTTAGGGTTAGGGTTATGGACTTACCTTCAAAGCCGGAGCACCACAGTCACCGGCGAGGTCAACGAGGCACGGATCCGACGAGCACAGACTACGAGGGACGGATCTGGCGAGGAAACCGACAGATCCAGAGAGGAAACCGATGGATCTGGCGAGGACGAAGCAAGATCAAGGGTTAGGGTTAGGGATTGTGCTAGTGGCCCAGTGCCGGCCAGCGATGGCTCCAGAGGCCACCAGAGAGCAAGAAGAAGAGAGGAAGTCAGAGGCGAGAGACGAGAGCGAGTCGCCGACGCGGCGACGCCGACTCGCCGAGAGAGGAGCGGGCGAGACGGCGCTGCAGGGGAGAGCCGAGAGAGGAGAGCCGAGAGCGAGGCAAGAGAGACAGAGAGTGAGACTGAGAGCAAATGTGTAAGAAAAATGGACCCTAGGCCCATTTACTTTGGATTTTGGTGTTTGATGACCAACACAACCAAATTGGACTAATGAATTTGCAAGTGATTGTTTTGTAGTTCAATAGGATGCAAGATGTGACTTGGACAAAGGCAACGTGATGATCCAATGATCAACACCTCAAAGAAGACCTTAGGAGCACAAGAGAAGACCTAAGATATCAAACAAAGTCTAAGCACGAAGATAGGAACCAAGCCGCACGTAAGATCACGAAGAAACGAGCTCACAAAGGTGACCGGACGCTGGAGAAAAGCGACCGAACGCTCCGATCAGGAGGCTCGGCAACAGCAGCAGCGACTGGACGCTGGACCGAACACTGGCGGCAAACCAACCGGACGCAGGACAACAGTGTCCGATTGAGTACAGAGAGGTTCTAGAGCGGCGAATTTGCGACCGGACACGTCCGGTGGCATGTGACTGGACGCTGGCAGCGTCCGATCAGTGGATCGCGGCTCCAACGGTTGGGACGACCGGACGCATCCGGTCAGGACGTGATCAGCGTCCGGTCATTAGCAGAAAAGCAGGATTTCATCCCTAACAGCTACTTTCTCAGTGGGGCTTATAAATACAACCCCCAACTGGCCAAATGAGATGGGTGGAGCAGATGAAATATACCAAGGGTGTTGATACACTATTTTAGTGATCTCCACTTGCATAGTGCTTAGTGTTTTATTAGGTGATTAGCGTAGGTGCTTTGCGAAGTGCTTAGGTTGATTAGACCATCGCTTATGCGCTTGCTCTAGGTTTAGACCTAGTGTTTAGTGAGGTTTGCATACCTCTTACCACTTGGTGCTTGCGCGCACCATTATTGTACATCGAAGGGGCTTGTAGTCTTGCGAGATCACACCAACCGTGTTTGTGGTGTGGCCGCCACCTTGTACCGGAGGGAACAAGGACCGCGGTGTTTTGGCCTGAAGCTTGATAGTGAAGACGGCGGGGAGCATCCGGGAAAGGCTTGCCGAAAGGCACGTCGGAGACCCACTTGCGCATGGGGAAGGCCCGAGGCTATCCACGGAGTTACCCGACCAGGAGCTTGGCCCTTGTGAGGGATTCCTTACGAGGGGCTCCAACGAGGACTAGGGGGAAGCTTGCGCGCTTCTCGATACCTCGGTAAAAATACCAGAGTCATCGATGGGAGTTTGCATATCTCTACCTTGCTCTTTAGCTTCTGCATTTACATTGATTGCATTACTCCTTTTGCGGTAGAGATAGCAACACATTAGCAAAACCGTAGTTGCACATTTAGATAGTTTGTCTTTTGCATAGGTTTTGCTAAGGTTAGAAAAAGAGGCCATAGTTTAGAGTTAGAATTTTAAGTTGCCTATTTCAGCCCCCTCTTAGGTGTCACGATCCCCCTTCAATTGGTATCAGAGCCGGTTGGCTCAATTTGGATCTTTGGCTTAACCACCGTTGAGCCGACGCTATTTAGAGTGGTTGGGATGGATACCTCTAGGCCTCTGCATTTTGATGGCACTAACTTCCCCTATTATAAAGCTAGAATGGCTTGCTACCTTGAGGCGGTTGATTTAGGTGTTTGGAGAGTTACTCGTGACGGGATGAAACCCATTAAGAATCCCGAAAAACCCACAAAGAGTGATGAAAAAGAAATGCACTTCAATGCTAGAGCTAAAAATTGCTTGTTTGAATCTTTTAGTATGGATGTGTTTAACCAAGTGTTCACTTTAAATACGGCACATAAAATTTGGTTAAAACTTCAAGAGCTCCATGACGGCACATCTAATGTTCGTGAGCAAAAATATTGTCTAGCTAAACAAAATTACGATTCCTTTACAATGAATGATGATGAGCTTGTTCGTGATATGTATTCTCGTTTGAATCTAATTATCAATGAGCTCCATTCAATAGGACTAACAAAGCTAGATGATGCGGACATCGCAAGGAAGATCATCTCCGTGCTACCACAAAAGAAATATGCAAGCATCATCACCATCCTTCACAATATGGAGAACTTGAGCACCATGACTCCGGCCATAGTCATTGGCAAGATAGTGGCATTTGAAATATCACGCAAGATGGGTCAAGAAGAAGCCTCTTCATCAAGCAAAGGCAAAGCTCTCGCATGTGGCGAGAAAAAGAAGATGAAGGGCAAGCAAGTTGAGACAAGCTCAAGTGAAGATGAAGAAGAAGATGAGAATGATGATGATGATGAAGACTCAAGTGATGATGATCAATCTTCCTCCTCCACCTCTGACCTTGATGAAGAATCAATCAAACTAATCAACAAGGTGGAGAAGATGATCCAAAAGCTCAATGTCAAGGGTGTGCCCATCCAAATCCAAGATCTCATTTTCACAAATCAAAGAAATGAGCAAAGAAAGAGAGGATGCTATGGATGCGGCGAGTTGGGGCACTTTGTGGAAGCTTGTCCAAATAAGCCCACACCCAAGAAAAAGAAGAAGGCATACAAGAAATAAGCCCTCACATCAATAAGGACATGTGATGATTCTTCAAGTGAAGAAGAACACCATCACAAGAGGCGAGGGCACAAGCACTCATCATCAAGCTCTTCTCATGTGTGCCTTATGGCATGAGGTAACGAAAGCTCATCCTCTAGTTAGAGTGATAGTGATGATGATATGCCCTCTTATGAAGAAATTGTGCAACAAACCTTAATTATGCTAAAGTTTGCACTAGTCAACCAAAGAAGCTCGGGAAAATAAAAGAAAAGCTAGATAGTTCACAAGAAGTATACAAAACTTTACTTGAACAATATGAGAATTTTGCTAATCTTAATGTTCAACTATCTACTAAAATTGAGCAACTTGAGGCTAGTGCAACAACAAATGCATGCACAATCAATGATGAGAAACTTGTAAAGAAAAATGAAAAATTAAAAGAAAGTTAGCTAGCTCACAAGATGCATATAAAAGTTTGCTTGCTAAAATAGAAACCATGTGCAAACATTGTGATGAGCTAACTAATAAAGTTGTTAATCTTGAAGCCGTTAGTACAACTCCCACTAAGGCATCTAAAAGAAAAGGTTCTAACATGTCTAAAAAGGATGCATCTACTTCTTGTAATGATTTATGTTTAGACTCACCTTTGTGCAACCTAGTTTGTGTTGAGAAAGTTGTTGTAGATATATGCACACAAGAGGTTGCAAAGGAGAATGAGCAACTCAAGCAAGAAGTAGCTCGCATCACCAAGGACTTGACTCAAGTGAAAGGCAAGGCGAAGCAAGCCCAACTTCATCAAGATAACACCGTCAAGGGAGTGAAGAAGCTTGATGAAGGACAAACCGTGGTTTGCTATGTGTGCCACAAGGAAGGTCACAAGTCCTATGAGTGCAAGGTGAAGAATGGGGGAGGAGCAAAGAAGAAAGAGAAGAAGCAAACAAGCAAGCTCTCCAACACCTACACCAACAAGGTGGACAAAAAGGCCTCCACACCTTATCTCTTGAAGAAGAAGAAAAATGACAAGGTGGTGGCCATCAAGGTGAATAAGCAAGCCAACAATGGGGCCAAACGTTTTTGGGTGCCAAAGGAAATCATTTCCAACATAAAGAGCACTAAGAAGGTTTGGATCCCGAAAGGGAAGTAAAAAGTCCGATGGACATCGGGAATTTAGAGACTTGGCAAAGTGTGGATGCATTTCATGGGGTGCATCATGATGGACAAAGACATTGCTAAGTGGGTTAGTGAATACTATGAACCCAAATTCCCCTTCTCATGTTAGGTAACTAGATTCAATTTATTTCAATTGGTATTAGATTTGTGGTATCTTTTAGCATCTAGTTACTCTTCATGCCTAGGTTTGCATTTGCATTCTTATATATTTTGTCATGCATACACTAGGTATTTCATATGGTAGGCTTGCTCGGTTTCATTCTTATTCCTTGGAGCAATCCTACATGGTTTAAAATTGTTTAGGAGCATGGCACATAGCTTGTCTTACAATTGTTCATCTAATATGTGCTAAAGTCTGAATTGTAGATAATCTCTTCCCGATATCACCTTCGAAAATGACTCTCACATTCATATGATGTCATCTTTCAAGTGGTTTTTATTTTTCTAAAATCAATGTACACGTTTTCTACAAGTATTCCACACTTGTGTGCACAAATTTAGGGAGAGATTACTCTACAAGTTGGATACTTTGAGACTAACACCTTTTCAAGCTTATCATGTGTGTAGTAATCTCATTGCAAGGAAAATGGAGTCCCCGGAGATAAGCATCATACTTCAAATATCCACCACCTATTGCAAGTGGTAGAAATCAAATTGGTTTTCACATGTGGTATTTCTAAACCGATATCATCATGTTGATTTCATTTTGATATTTATATGCTTTCTCCATGCATTATATAGACTAAATTTCCTTGTGCAATAATTTGCCAATTATGCATATGCTTTGCCTTCTACCATATGTTTGCATATATTTAGGGGGAGCTTAATCTATATAATGTGAGAGTCAAAATTTTGTGACCTATTCCACTCTACACATAAAGGATCACAAAGTTTGACCCTCCCTTGTGCTACTAATATCTTCCTTTTTGGTGTTTGATTCCAAAGGGGGAGAATTTAGAGGACCAAAAATAAGCATTAATCTGTAATAATGGTCCGAGAAAGGGAGGATAGTGGATTATGGATTAGCATATATAATAGGGAGAATTTGTAGAAAGCAAGGCTTAAATCCATAATACCACATAGGGACATTTGCAAGGGCAAGATAAGTTTTTATGTAGTCTTACAAGTAGTATCTTTTAGCATCATATAACCTTGCCTCTTCCATTGCATCATAGCAAGTAGATAGGTTTTAAATTCAATTTTTTTTATTATTTGCTTGCTTTGGTCGTGTTGTCATCAATCACCAAAAAGGGAGAGATTGTAAGGAAAATGGACCCTAGGCCCATTTACTTTGGATTTTGGTGTTTGATGACCAACACAACCAAATTGGACTAATGAATTTGCAAGTGATTGTTTTGTAGTTCAATAGGATGCAAGATGTGACTTGGACAAAGGCAACGTGATGATCCAATGATCAACACCTCAAAAAAGACCTTAGGAGCACAAGAGAAGACCTAAGACATCAAGCAAAGTCTAAGCACGAAGATAGGAACCAAGCCGCATGCAAGATCACGAAGAAACGAGCTCACAAAGGTGACCGGACGCTGGGGAAAAGCGACCGGATGCTCCGATCAGGAGGCTCGGCAACAGCAGCAGCGATTGGACGCTGGACCGGACATTGGCGGCAAACCAATCGGATGTAGGACAACAACGTTTGATCGAGTACAGAGAGGTTCCAGAGCGGCGAATTTGCGACCGGACGCATTCGATGGCATGTGACCGGATGCTGGCAGCGTCCGATCAGTGGATCGTGGCTCCAACGGTTGGGACGACCGGATGCGTCCGGTCAGGACGTGATCAGCGTCCGGTCAGTAGCAAAAAAGCAGGATTTTGTCCCTAATGGCTACTTTGTCAGTGGGGCTTATAAATACAACCCCCAACCAGCCAAATGAGATGGGTGGAGCTGAGGAAACATACCAAGGGTATTGATACACCATTTTAGTGATCTCCACTTGCATAGTGCTTAGTGTTTTATTAGGTGATTAGCGTAGGTGCTTTGCGAAGTGCTTAGGCTGATTAGACCATCGCTTATGCGCTTGCTCTTGATTTAGGCCTAGTGTTTAGTGAGGTTTGCATATCTCTTACCACTTGGTGCTTGCGCGCACCATTATTGTACATCGGAGGGGCTTGTAGTCTTGGGAGATCACACCAACCGCGTTTGTGGTGTGGCCGCCACCGTGTACCGAAGGGAACAAAGCCCACGACGTTTTGGCTGGAAGCTTAATAGTGAAGACGGTGGGGAGCATCCGGGAGAGGCTTGCCGAAAGGCACGTCGAAGACCCACTTGCGCGTGGGGAAGGCCCGAGGCTATCCACGGAGTTACCCGACCGGGAGCTTGGCCCTTGAGAGGGATTCCTTGCGAGGGGCTCCAACGAGGACTAGGGGGAAAGATTGCACGTTTCTCGATACCTCGGTAAAAATACCGGAGTCATCGACGGGAGTTTGGATATCTCTACCTTGCTCTTTAGCTTCCGTATTTACATTGATTGCATTACTCCTTTTGCGGTAGAGATAGCAACACATTAGCAAAACCATAGTTGCACATTTAGATAGTTTGTCTTTTGCATATGTTTTGCTAAGGTTAGAAAAAGAGGCCATAGTTTAGAGTTAGAATTTTAAGTTGCCTAATTCACCCCCCTCTTAGGCGTCACGACCCCCCTTCAAATTGAATTAGGGCAACGGAGACTGAGAGCGAGGCGAGAGCGCTGCGGTTTTATACCCCCGATTCCAACGGCCGGATCCAACTGTCGGATGGGAGCGACGCCGGGATCCAACGGCCACCTACGGCCGAGCCGTGCCGCTGCCGGGCCGGCCCATATAGTGTGTCGTGCCCGGGCGGGCACTACGGGCCAGAATGGCGGCCCAGGCACGACACTAAGGTCAGGCCATGCCAGGCACTGGCACGAAGGCCTGGGCCGTGCTGATTTGTGTCGTGCTTGGGCCGGCCCGTAGTGCCCGGGCCAAATGACCAACTATAGCTGCTTAGCTAGCTTGTGCTGGGCCTATAGCTAGCTAGCCATTTCTTTTCCATTTTTTGATAAAGAGGTGACCATCTTATTACTCTATCCGTTTGAAATATATAAAAATAGTAATATCATTTATGATACCAAATAATTGTAATTAGATTCATCATGCAATATAATTTTATATTATATCTATTTATGGTCATAAATATTAATAGTATTTAGTTAATTTAAAGAAGTTTGACTCGATCTAAATCTAGAATTGCATCATACTAGTATATGACTGAGGTAGCTCTGCTTTTGAATGTTCAAGCACCGTAGACGCCTTTTAGCCTTTGGTACTGAAATCACGACTTTCTAGGATTCCATTCCATCGACAATTTATCTATTTCTAGCGTGTGTACTCCATTGCTTGCAATTGTGGCGTTGAGCAACAGCTAGGCTAGCTAGCTTGCACGTAAAATCTGAAGCACATCATATCGGACAAATGTCTCACACAACAGCTGGGCCTCTATAGCTAGCTAGTTAGCTAGCCATCTTTTCTTTTTTCATTTTTTATAATACCATAATAATACAGAGGTAACCATTTATTACTAGGAGTACTCTTTTTGGTTCTTATAAAAATTGTAATTATTCTAGAACAGTGCTCAATCAAATCATCTAAGTTTTACTAAATTTATATAAGTACAATTTTTATGTGCTAAATAAATATCATTAGGATCTGTCATCAAATATACTTTTATAGTAATATACCTATCTGGAGTCTTAAATGTTGATACTATTTTACATAAACTAGTTAACTTTAAGTTTTTTTTACGATTACACAGTACAACTCAGACACTCATAACGTATTCACACTCACCCCTAAGAATGCACGTACGCAAACCCTACCCCTGAGCATCTTCAAAGACTAGGCCGAGATTGCGTGTCTCACTGTCGACGAGAACGTCGTCTCTCACTAAACATAGAATTGTGTATTCTTTTTTGGAACGGAGGCAGTACTTTTATATGATTTAGCACCCTATACCTTTTAGTCTTTGCTACTGAAATCACAACTTTCTAGGATCCCATCCTGTTCCGTTCCGTTCCGTTCCATCGACAATTTGTTTATTTCTAGTGTGTGTACTAGACCTTTGCTGTGGAGTTGATTAATTAATAGCTAGGTAGCATGCTCGTAAAATCTGAAGCACGTGAGACAAATGTCTCACTTACTTGGCGTATGAATGCAGCCCCCGTAAACCGTGGACATACATACATGGACACAGCAAAGGCGTACTGCTTCTCAAGTTGATCTCATACAATATATTAGCATGCAGTTCGATCTGTACTAGCTACCGAAAGTTTGAATCTTTCAAGTCTTTATAGGAGTAGCTAGGTTTGACCAATGACTAGTCTCTCTTGTCTCGCTCGATCTGATCAATCAAATAAATCTAATATATAGTATAATTTAGATTATTAGTAGTATATAAACCAGTGATGATGTGTGCTTAATTAGTATTTAGTGTAGTATATATACTTATTATTTCAGGAGCAAAATATGTGCAAGGTGCACAAGTATTTAAAAATTCAGCCTTTAAATTTGTAACAAATATAAGCAAGGTATCAGTATCACCGACCGACCCATATATAATAAGCTGGTGACGGCTTAGCAATGTGCCTGCACAATTAGCAGCCAATTAGTATTTTATTACGATGATCCCTTTGATTGTTTGCTTATACGCAGGAGACGAAGCAGGTATAGTAAGCCAGCCCAGCAGGCTGCTACCTGCTGGTCAGATACATTAATACATCATTCACACAACAATAATTCATTTTGCGATTATATATGAATGTTGATCTGCCTGCTGCTGATCAAGCTGCAACGCGTATACCTGGACACATATACTACTAATTAACTTAGTCAGTCCTGCGCATATCCACACTCACGCACATCATACCACTGGTTAATAATAAGTAATCTCCTTTCGTTCTGCTAGGCTGCTAGCTAGCTTATCTACTATATAGTAAGTACCTAACAAGGCAGCAGGCAGCAGCTGATCTTCTCTTCATGCATTCTGCTGCTAGCTAGCGATACTTTGGCTGCTTTTGGTTATTGCTCGCTCCATCAGATCCTTGCAGAGGTCTGCTGCTGCTAGCTTAGGAGGGTCGTGTCGTCATGGAGATGGAGGCAAAGAAGCCTTACGTGATCGCCATCGTCGTCCAGCTCATCTACACCGGCATGTTCGTCGTCTCCAAGGCGGCCTTCAACCATGGCATGAACACCTACGTCTTCATCTTCTACCGCCAGGCCGCCGCATCGCTCCTCCTCGTTCCTATCGCACTTGTTCTCGAAAGGTACCTGTCCTAACCTACTAGCTATCTAGTGATGAACTACTGTGAATTGAATGAAACCCAGCTGGTTCTGAGATTTGAGACGAATGAATTCAACTAATTTGCAGGAAAAATGTGAGAACCTTGTCGCCTTGGCTGCTCCTGAAGCTCTTCTTCTTAGCCTTAATCGGGTACGGTATATATGCACTATGCATGCATGTTTCTATATATTTATTTAATATTTGTTTTTGAAAGAAAATGTTTCTACGCATGCATGTTTCTATATGTTTCATTCATTCAAACAACTTATTAACTAGTAGCTATTAATAATATTACGTTTGCAGGATCACATTCAGCCTAAACCTGTACAACGTGAGCCTCAAGTTCACGTCGGCAACCGTGGCGTCCGCGGCGACCAACGCCATGCCAGTCGTCACCTTCTGCTTCGCGCTGCTGCTGAAGATGGAGGCGGTGAAGCTGAGGAGCTCATCAGGCCTAGCCAAGCTCGCCGGCGTGTCGCTCTGCCTCGCCGGAGTCTTCGCCATAGCCTTCTACGTCGGGCCTGCGCTGAGCCCCGTGAACCGCCACCGCGCCTTCGCCTCCTCCGCCAGTCCAGCTCCGAGCGGCGGCAGGACGACATGGATCAAGGGCACGTTCCTGATGGTGCTCGCCAACATGGCGTGGTCGCTCTGGATCGTCCTGCAGGGCAGGCTGCTCAAGGAGTACCCCAACAAGATGCTCGTCACGGTGGTGCAGTGCGTGTTCAGCGCCGTGCAGTCGTTCGTCGTCGCCGTCGTGGCTGAGAGGGACTTCTCCAGGTGGAGCCTCCGGCTCGACATCAGCTTGCTCGCCGTCCTCTACACAGTACGTAACAGTAATCTCGGCAGCTAGCCATGAACGGGATGGGCAGATAATGGATGGTGGAATTAATGAATCTAATTAATCTGACAGGGGTTCTTGGTGACGGGAGTGACCTACTACCTGCAAGCATGGTGTGTGGAGATGAAAGGCCCTGTCTTCTTTGCCGTCTGGACCCCGCTCTGCTTCGTCTTCACAATATTCTCGTCGTCGTTCTTCTTGGGAGAGATTGTGCACCTCGGCGGGTAAGAATAACTACTGTATGCGTGTACATTGTTAAGCTAACTCCTCGCAAAAAAATCTAACTCTAATGACTGCAAATAGTTAGAGGAAATCTTTCAATTCATTGCACTAGCTTGTTGTTTTCATGGCGTGCAGTATTGTTGGTGGGATCTTGCTGGTTGGTGGACTTTACAGTGTGCTCTGGGGTAAGAGCAAGGAAACAAAGGTTGCAACGTGTGGCAAGGTGAATAGTGCAATGGATGATGCAGATGAGGAGAACAATCATCATAAAACCTCAAGAGAAGGTGGAGACAACATCAGCATCAATAGTTGACCAAGTGTGACCGATTGGTCACTTCTTTATTCAGAGTCTACCAAGCCTGGCCCTTAACTTCCTCAGCAGACTAACGCTAGAAGTGTTGTACTATGTTTTTGGAATGTAATGGCAGCCAAGACGTAAAATTTTGCAGCATCCATGTTATACAAAATGTTGCCTCTACTCCATCTAAATGTGATACTTTGTTACCTTTCAGTGTTACGTTTTCAAAGAAACTGCATGCAACAGTTTTGTCGATGTTTCCTAGCGTCAACTATTTCGTAGCGTCTACTGTTTTGTGGATGTTTCGTACAAAGGTGTCTATCTTTTTTGCGTCAACTAGTAAATTTGTAGCTGTGCATATGTCCTCGGATGGCTTGGCGCTCGAGGACTCAAGAATTATATTGGTTCAGGCAATGTGCCATGTGTCAAGTTCGTGGTTTTCTTTCGTTTTCATGAGCTCAAGAGCCGAATGTTTGCAATATAATAGGGTGTTCAAGAGTTGGAGATTTAGGTGCAGACTCTAGCGAGGCTAGGAAACTGTCCGGGGTGTCAAAGAGTCTAGAGAGAGGGAAAAGAGCCATGGCCTTCCCTTATATGGGTTCTTGGGGGGCATGTTAAAAACGAAGGGGTGCTTCGAGTCAGCTCGTTCACCAATCTTTATCGTTCAGGGTCATGGGACCCACCATCCTTTTTCTTGGTGCAAAAGAAGGGGAGTCGTGCCTCCACATCAAACGTCTGATGACTGGTCGTGGAGACAGTACCATCACAAGAAGGAAGGCGTGACATGTCCCTGTCTATTGTTTAGAAGGACAAATGGTTGGGGCATGACCTCCCCCGTGGCACGCGTGGGTGGCACACTTGGTGTTGTTGACATTACGTTCAGGTGACGACCTTGTATGGCCAGTGACAAGATCCTATAACATATGGGTATGTTAAGCCTTGGGATCTATGGTTCCCGACCGAAGAGACCCTCCGGCCGATGCCCCCAGGATCGCCCGGGGGCTCGGGGGGCCATACCCATCGGGTATGCTCGCGCGCACCCTTAGAATAAGGAACTTGCCCAAGCCTGAGCACGCCAAGGCCTCTGCTCAGGGCTCAGGGGCTTTCTCAAGCCTCAAGCTCCCGATCGACGGGAAACCTGAGCTCAGCCCTTGGCTCCCGCCCGGCCTACAACGCCAGCCAAGGCCCAGGCACAAGACGACACGCCCCGAGCCACCGAGGCTCGGGGGATCCTCGACGTAGCACTCTGGGTGCGGCCTTACCGGCTGCTCCCCCAACAAGGTCACGCACGGGGCGTGACACAAGAAGACAAGCTTTCCCTCGGCCTCCAGGGGCTCGGGGGTTCCTGGGCCCGCTCGTCAGCCCCTGGAGCCGACCTCCTTCGCCACGAAGAAGACTCCAGAAGGTCTACCCAGGGGAGGCCGGTCCAAGCCGACACAGCCTAACACCCAGCGTGTCAGAATAGAGCACCGCTACAAGACCCTCCTGGACTCCGGCGCATGTAGACCATAGGCTCAACCCCCCAAACTGCCATGTACCTGACCTATCTCGATATATAAGGGATAAGGTCAGATCCTAGAGGGGGGAGGATGATCCCAGATAGATCATTCCATTCCTCACCATCCATCTGCTCCTGCTCAGCACCGAGAGCAGAGCAACCCAAAGAGGGGCACTGAGAACTCCTCCACCGCATCCGTCGTCTTCCTCCTCTCCGACGAGGGGAAGGCTTCACTGGCAGCGAGGCAACCTTAGGATTAGCACCGATCTAACCCCCTACGAAATATCTCTGTTTCTCCTATACATTTTGTTGTAACCCCCTGATTTTGGGTGATTTTGAGTATAAGGATCATCAACTGCTGGACGTAGGGAACAGATCGGCCTGAACCAGGATAAACCGTTGCATCCTCTCTATGATTCTTGGGTTCTTGAGTCCCCCGAGCCAC